>NC_048576.1:94335085-94635085 GCF_013265735.2 Oncorhynchus mykiss | reverse complement strand
CTGAGAGGTTTCCCATTGACTTCAAGGTGTTAACATGTGTGGGAATCAGACCATATCTCATATCATTTACCCAGCTCAGACCCTCTACAGGAACACGATGTCTGTCCCATAGAGGTGTGTCTTTCTCCAGGATAGCTATGTGTGTGAAACCGATCCCCCTCTTCTCCATAGATTTTCTCAACAGATTAAACAATATATTTGAAATTATTCATTCCTGTGTGTGTGTGTGTGTGTGTGTGTGTGTGTGCGCGTGTGTGTGTGTGTGTGCGTGTGTGTGTGTGTGTGTGCGTGTGTGTGTGCGTGTGTGCGTGTGCGTGTGCGTGTGCGTGTGCGTGTGCGTGTGCATGTGTGTGCGTGTGCGTGTGCGCGTGTGCGTGTGCGCGTGTGCGTGAAATCAGTGTGAATAATTCCAACACAACATGTTTTTGATAATAACACTACGTAACTGTTGTTCCAATTTCTACTCTTCCATACTACGTGTAGACCACACCCACTTTCCCCTGTAGTTGTAGCTCTCTCTCTAGGTAGACCACACCCACTTTCCCCTGTAGTTGTAGCTCCCTCTCTCTCTCTAGGTAGACCACACCCACTTTCCCCTTTAGTTGTAGCTCCCTCTCTCTCTCTAGGTAGACCACACCCACTTTCCCCTGTAGTTGTAGCTCTCTCTCTAGGTAGACCACACCCACTTTCCCCTGTAGTTGTAGATCCCTCTCTAGGTTGACCACACCCACTTTCCCCTGTAGTTGTAGCTCCCTCTAGGTAGACCACACCCACTTTCCCCTGTAGTTGTAGCTCCCTCTCTAGGTAGACCACACCCACTTTCCCATGTAGTTGTAGCTCTCCCTCTAGGTAGACCACACCCACTTTCCACTGTAGTTGTAGCTCGCTCTCTCTTTAGGTAGACCACACCCACATTCACTTGTAGTTGTATCTCTCCCTCCCTCTCTAGGTAGACCACACCCACTTTCTCCTGTAGTTGTAGCTCCATCTCTAGGTAGACCACACCCACTTTCTCTTGTAGTTGTATCTCTCCTCACTCTCTAGGTAGACCACACCCACTTTCCCCTGTAGTCTTAGCTCTCTCTAGGTAGACCACACCCACTTCCCCTGTAGTTGTAGCTCTCTCTCGGTAGAACACACCCACTTTCCCCTGTAGTTGATGCTCTCTCTAGGTAGACCACACCCAATTTCCACTGTAGTACTAGCTCTCTCTCTAGGTAGACCACACCCACTTTCCCCTGTAGTTGTAGCTCTCTCTAGGTAGACCACACCCACTTTCCCCCATAGCTGTAGACCACACCTACTTTCCCCTGTAGTTGTAGCTCTCTCTCTAGGTAGGCCACACCCACTTTCCCCTGTAGTTCTTGCTCTCTCTAGGTAGACCACACCCACTTTCCCCTGTAGTTGTAGCTCTTTCTCTCTTTAGGTAGACCACACCCACATTCACTTGTAGTTGTACCTCTCCCTCTCTCTGGGTAGACCACACCCATTTCCCCCTCTAGTTGTAGCTCTCCCTCTCTCTAGGTAGACCACACCCACTTTCTCCTATAGCTGTAGCTCTCTTTCTCTAGGTAGACCACACCCACTTCCCCCTGTAGTTGTAGCTCTCCCCCTCTCTAGGTAGACCACACCCACTTTCTCCTCTAGTTTTAGCTTTCTCTCCAGGTAGACCACACCCACTTTCCCCTGTAGTTGTAGCTCTCTCTCTCTAGGTAGACCACACCCACTTTCCCCTGTTGTAGCTCTCTCTCTAGGTAGACCATACCCACTTTCTCCTGTAGTTGTAGCTCTCTCTCTCTCTCTCTAGGTAGACCACACCCACTTTCCCCTGTAGTTGTAGCTCTCTCTCTAGGTAGACCACACCCACTTTCTCCTGTAGTTGTAGCTCTCTCTCTAGGTAGACCACACCCATTTCCCCTGTAGTTGTAGCTCTCTCTAGGTAGACCACACCCACTTTCTCCTGTAGTTGTATCTCTCCTTCCCTCTCTAGGTAGACCACACCCACTTTCCCCTGTTGTTGTAGCTCTCTCTCTCTAGGGAGACACCCACAGTCAGAGGTGAGGCTCCTCATGCTAGGTGTTTCCTGTTCCACTGCTACAGGGGAGTAGAGCATCAACAAGGCCTGTAACAGCATGTTTGTTCTTCACTCTCTCTCTGGAGTGTCTGTGGCTGGTGTGTGTCCAGGTGTGTATGTGTGTGTTACGCTGTGGTACGTCGACTGCCTGGGGGTGATCTGTATTTTTCAGTGTGTGTTTAGTGGCTGTTAGTCTGTTAAAGCCGTTGGGTTCATTATGAGACTGACTGTAAATGGTTCCACCTACACATCTGAGACGAGGCAGCTTTTACTGTCATCCTTTCTCTCTCCTCGCTGTCTCTCCTCGCTGTCTCTCTCGCTGTCTCTCTCGCTGTCTCTCTCGCTGTCTCTCTCGCTGTCTCTCTCGCTGTCTCTCTCGCTGTCTCTCTCTCCTCTCTCCCTCCTCTCTCTCTCTGTCTCTCTCTCTGTCTCTCTGTCTGTCTCTCTCTCTCTGTCTCTCTCATTATGCTTGAAGCGTGTACTTAAACTGCTTTCAGAGATAATGTTCTGTCATTATGCTTAAAGCGTGTATTTGTCTTTGAGAGATAATGTTCTGTCATGCCATTTTATTATCAGAACATCACATATTCCACAGGTTGATTCCGTACAGGTTTCATTACATTGACATTATATCATCATATAAACTATAGTCCTCAGCTAAAACATATATGATAAATTATAGAATAGTGTGTGTGTGTGTGGTGTGTTGTGTGTGTGTGTGTGTGTGTGACTATATAGTGTGTGAGACGTTTGTGTGTATTCCCTGTGCCAAAGGAGACTGTGGTTCCTCCACCCCCACACACTCATTCCCCTCCTCGGCTTGGTCTAATCATCCCGTCACTCTCCCTTCCTCCCACTCACACACGCCTCACACTCCATCTCTTTCTCTCTCCTTTCTTTCTTTCCCTCCTCCCAACTCTCTCCTGCCCTCGCTCCCACATCTCTTCTTTCTTCTTCTCTCTCCCTCTCCAAGCTCCCTTCTCTCCCACATTTCTCTCCCTTTTTTTCTCCTCCTTCCATCCCTCTTCCATCCATGTCTTCCTCTCCTCCACTAACTCCCTCCTCTGTAGAAGTATATGCTTAACAGACACTTCTAACAATGGTGGCTATTCCCATCCACATATCTCAGTCATAGTAAATACATGTTTCCTCAGTAAAGTAGCTTTCAGCCGAGTCGGAGCTAGTAAGAGGAGGGGAAACGGTCATGTTAAAATGCTGTGGGATTATTCAAGGTGCTCTTTGACGAGGTGGAGTTTCACATGTTTTCACAAGATGGACTCTGTTATTTATTATCAACTGAAGTGACACGCCATGTTTTAGTTTTATTTATTAGACTTTAGAAGCCAGCACAGAGCCTGTGGTTATGTCTCAAATAACACCCTATTCCCTATACAGTGCCCTACTTTTAACCAGGGCCCATAGGGTGCCATAGGGCTCAGGTTGAAAGTAGTGCACTATATAGGGTATAGGGTGTCATTTGGGACGCAATGTGTGTAATTTATGATGCTCAGTGAAATGCTGAGCTCCATTTCCACGGTATATCCCCCCTGCTCAGGTGAAGAGTTCAGAGCTCTTCTCTGGGCTCGTCTCTCGGCCCTGCCAGCTGCCCTACATGGTTAGCCTCAGTTTCACTACATTCTGAAGCTATGAGACACACAGGATTAACCATACAAATAGAATTACTAGATTGGGTAATTAGCCTCTCAGTTGAGGGTACCTGTTCTAATAATACTATTTCTATGGGGTTCACCCCCTACATTGAGCCCTTTTTAAACTCCGACAATGGAGGTTTGATCTCATCCATTTGGTTTGAAGATCCAATGCAGATGTTTTGATCTCCATGTCTAATCATTTCTGGGTAACAATTAAGTATTTAATAGCTTCTTAGCAAAGAGAAATTTCACAAGCAAGAATTTTGCTCGGGCTGTGTGGGAGTGTTTTGAGTTGTGGAGGGGAAAATTAACTGTTATTGGCTGAGGTTTTGAACTGTCTTTTCTTATTGGTCTATTAACTCATTTACCCCATAGTGATGTCACCATGGAAGGCCAAAACTCCCTCCCACCAAACAGGCTGCTTTTTCAGGTGGTCTTTTCAAATGACTCTTGTGCTAAAAGAGCATTCTAATTATTTTAACAATTTCACAGTATTTTTCCAACCTGTGTGGAAATATATATAAAACACAGGAAAAACTCAAATAAATGAACTGCACTGGGTCTTTTAATAAAGTTCTGTTTAAGGAAGGATTTGAAAGACGCTACACACACACAGCTAGAGGGATAGCTACAGTCTGCAGGGGACTAGGCCAGATACAGTCTGCAGGGGACTAGGCCAGCTACAGTCTGCGGGGGGCTAGGCCAGCTACAGTCTGCAGGGGACTAGGCTAGCTACAGTCTGCAGGGGACTAGGCCAGCTACAGTCTGCAGGGGACTAGGCCAGCTACAGTCTGCTGGGGACTAGGCCAGCTACAGTCTGCAGGGGACTAGGCTAGCTACAGTCTGCAGGGGACTAGGCCAGCTACAGTCTGCAGGGGACTAGGCCAGCTACAGTCTGCGGGCGACTAGGCCAGCTACAGTCTGCGGGCGACTAGGCCAGCTACAGTCTGCGGGCGACTAGGCCAGCTACAGTCTGCGGGCGACTAGGCCAGCTACAGTCTGCGGGGGACTAGGCCAGCTACAGTCTGCGGGGGACTAGGCCAGCTACAGTCTGCGGGGGACTAGGCCAGCTACAGTCTGCGGGGGACTAGGCCAGCTACAGTCTGCGGGGGACTAGGCCAGCTACAGTCTGCGGGGGGCTAGGCCAGCTACAGTCTGCGGGGGGCTAGGCCAGCTACAGTCTGCAGGGGACTAGGCTAGCTACAGTCTGCAGGGGACTAGGCCAGCTACAGTCTGCAGGGGACTAGGCCAGCTACAGTCTGCTGGGGACTAGGCCAGCTACAGTCTGCAGGGGACTAGGCCAGCTACAGTCTGCGGGGGGCTAGGCCAGCTACAGTCTGCGGGGGACTAGGCCAGCTACAGTCTGCGGGGGGCTAGGCCAGCTACAGTCTGCGGGGGACTAGGCTAGCTACAGTCTGCGGGGGACTAGGCCAGCTACAGTCTGCGGGGGGCTAGGCCAGCTACAGTCTGCGGGGGGCTAGGCCAGCTACAGTCTGCGGGGGACTAGGCCAGCTACAGTCTGCGGGGGACTAGGCCAGCTACAGTCTGCTGGGGACTAGGCCAGCTACAGTCTGCTGGGGACTAGGCCAGCTACAGTCTGCGGGGGACTAGGCCTACAGTCTGCGGGGGACTAGGCCTACAGTCTGCTGGGGACTAGGCCAGCTACAGTCTGCGGGGGACTAGGCCTGCTACAGTCTGCAGGGGACTAGGCCAGCTACAGCTCCACCTCAGTCCTCACATTCCAGGTCGACTAGTCAGAATACAACACAACTAGCAGACGCCTTGTTTCCCTCTTCACCAACTCCCATGACATTCTCTGTTTACTTTACCATCAGGGTCTAATCATGGAGGAATCAGCACACTGTTATGTACTGTGGGAAATCAGGGCTCAAGTACCGTAGCCTACCTAGTGGTTGGAGGGAGTAGCACGTAATCAACATCTAACATCCCTCAGTAATTGCCAACCAGACCTGGGTTCAAATAATATTTGTTTTCTTTCAGTGTAGGATTGAGCCTACCTGATGTGATAGGACCAATGGAATAGTTCCCAAAGTGAAAGTGTCCTTCGGGAACTGGAACAGACAGGCTCAATAAAACCTTTCAAGTCATTTGAAAGAAAACAAATACTATTTGACACCTGACACCTTAAGTAGCATCTAACGGTGATTACCTTAGTAATGAAGAACACACACACACACACACACACACACACACACACACACACACACACACACACTGTAATGAGGATGACACAGGGGAAATTAGGCATAAAAAGTGATTTAGCGTAATTGTTTTTTTTTAGGTTAATGGATAGGATGCAGCTACAGAGCCTTCAGAAAGTATTCACACCCCTTTACCCAGATCTTGTTGTGTTACAGCCTGAATTTAAAATGGATTCCATTTAGTTTTTGTGTCAGTGATCCATCCCTATTACTCCATAATGTCAAAGTGGAATTTTGTTTGTAGAGCATTTCTGAAATTCATTAAAAAAATGAAAAGCTGAAATGTTTTGAGTGTAAGTATTCAACCCCTTTATGGCAAAATCCTAGAGTTACAATGTGCTTAACAAATCACATGAGTTGTATGGACTCACTCTGTTTTCAATAATAGTGGTTAACATGATTTTTGAATGACTATCATTCTCTGTACCCTACATATACAATTATCTGTGAGGTCCCTCAATTGAGGAGTGAATTTCAAGCACAGATTCAACCACAAAGACCAGGGAGGTTTTTTAAAAGCCTTGCAAAGAAGTGCACCGAATATCCCTTTGAGCACGGTGAAGTTATGAATTACACTTTGGATGATGTAGCAAAACACCCAGTCATTACAAAGATACAGGCGTCCTTCCTCCCTCAGTTGCCGGGGAGGAAGCTGCCCAGGGACTTCCCTATGAGGCCAATGGTGATTTTAATGGTTAGAGTTTAATGGTTGTGCTATTAGAACAGAGGATGGATAAACATTGTAGTTACTCCACAATATTAACCTAAATGACAGTGAAAAGGAAGACTGTACAGATAAAATGTATTGCTAAACATGCATCCTGTTTACAACAAGGCACTTAATTTCTTTGCCACATTGTTGCAGTATTACTTTACTTTTTGTCCTGAATACAAAGTGTTATGTTTGGGGAAAATCCAACACATCACTGAGTACCGCTTCATATTTTCAAGCATGTTGGTGGGTGCATCATGTTATGGGTATGCTTGTCATTGGAAGGGCTAGGGAGTTTTTTAGGATAAAAAGAAACTGAATGCAGCTAAGCACAGGCAAAACCTGGTTGTTGTCTTTCCAACAGACACAAGGAGTTGAAATTCACTTTTCAGCAGGACAAAAACCTAAAAGACAAAGACAAATCTACACTGGGATGGCTTACCAAGATGACATTGCATGTTCGTGAGTGGCCTAGTTAAATTTTTGATTCAAATTGACTTGATCCATACATACTATGGCAAGACTTGTTCAGAGCTCCAATCGTTGATGGGGCCGACCAATCAGCTGCTTAGAATCCAGGAAGCCATTTCTTGAAATACACACATACAAACACATACCCAAACAAGCCCACCCCAAAACCTGCAAACTCCCAGTTTGCAACAACAAAAACCAACACGCATCCCCAGTTACATTGCCTTGCGAAAGTATTCGGCCCACTTGAACTTTGCGACCTTTTGCCACATTTCAGGCTTCAAACATAAAGATATAAAACTGTATTTTTTTGTGAAGAATCAACAACAAGTGGGACACAATCATGAAGTGGAATGACATTTATTTGATATTTCAAACTTTTTTAACAAATCAAAAACTGAAAAATTGGGCGTGCAAAATTATTCAGCCCCCTTAAGTTAATACTTTGTAGCGCCACCTTTTGCTGCGATTACAGCTGTAAGTCGCTTGGGGTATGTCTCTATCAGTTTTGCACATCGAGAGACTGAATTTTTTTCCCATTCCTCCTTGCAAAACAGCTCGGGCTCAGTGAGGTTGGATGGAGAGCATTTGTGAACAGCAGTTTTCAGTTCTTTCCACAGATTCTCGATTGGATTCAGGTCTGGACTTTGACTTGGCCATTCTAACACCTGGATATGTTTATTTTTGAACCATTCCATTGTAGATTTTGCTTTATGTTTTGGATCATTGTCTTGTTGGAAGACAAATCTCCGTCCCAGTCTCAGGTCTTTTGCAGACTCCATCAGGTTTTCTTCCAGAATGGTCCTGTATTCGGCTCCATCCATCTTCCCATCAATTTTAACCATCTTCCCTGTCCCTGCTGAAGAAAAGCAGGCCCAAACCATGATGCTGCCACCACCATGTTTGACAGTGGGGATGGTGTGTTCAGGGTGTTGAGCTGTGTTGCTTTTACGCCAAACATAACGTCTTGCATTGTTGCCAAAAAGTTCAATTTTGGTTTCATCTGACCAGAGCACCTTCTTCCACATGTTTGGTGTGTCTCCCAGGTGGCTTGTGGCAAACTTTAAACAACACTTTTTATGGATATCTTTAAGAAATGGCTTTCTTCTTGCCACTCTTCCATAAAGGCCAGATTTGTGCAATATACGACTGATTGTTGTCCTATGGACAGAGTCTCCCACCTCAGCTGTAGATCTCTGCAGTTCATCCAGAGTGATCATGGGCCTCTTGGCTGCATCTCTGATCAGTCTTCTCCTTGTATGAGCTGAAAGTTTAGAGGGACGGCCAGGTCTTGGTAGATTTGCAGTGGTCTGATACTCCTTCCATTTCAATATTATCGCTTGCACAGTGCTCCTTGGGATGTTTAAAGCTTGGGAAATCTTTTTGTATCCAAATCCGGCTTTAAACTTCTTCACAACAGTATCTCGGACCTGCCTGGTGTGTTCCTTGTTCTTCATGATGCTCTCTGCGCTTTTAACGGACCTCTGAGACTATCACAGTGCAGGTGCATTTATACGGAGACTTGATTACACACAGGTGGATTGTATTTATCATCATTAGTCATTTAGGTCAACATTGGATCATTCAGAGATCCTCACTGAACTTCTGGAGAGAGTTTGCTGCACTGAAAGTAAAGGGGCTGAATAATTTTGCACGCCCAATTTTTCAGTTTTTGATTTGTTAAAAAAGTTTGAAATATCCAATAAATGTCGTTCCACTTCATGATTGTGTCCCACTTGTTGTTGATTCTTCACAAAAAAATACAGTTTTATATATTTATGTTTGAAGCCTGAAATGTGGCAAAAGGTCGCAAAGTTCAAGGTGGCCGAATAGTTTCGCAAGGCACTGTACTAAACCCGTGATAGAGCGTCGGCAACCACAGTTACTAAACCCGTGATAGAGCGTCGGCAACCACAGTTACTAAACCCGTGATAGAGCGTCGGCAGCCACAGTTACTAAACCCGTGATAGAGCATCGGCAACCACAGTTACTAAACCCATGATAGAGCGTCGCCAACCACAGTTACTAAACCCGTGATAGAGCGTCGCCAACCACAGTTACTAAACCCATGATAGAGCGTCGCCAACCACAGTTACTAAACCCGTGATAGAGCGTCGGCAACCACAGTTACTAAACCCGTGATAGAGCGTCAGCAACCACATTTGCCGAACCCGTCACATCGTGAATCTGTACATTATATCCTTGTACAATCAAGTCCACCGCATAAGGCGGCGGTTCTGATTGTACATTTGCTTCAAAAACACCAAAGGATTATGGTCTGTGAAGACCAGTATAGGCAAGGCACTCTAGCCCACATATTCTTCAAAAAAATAGCAATAGCAAGGCTAGCAATAAAGCCAGCGTCTCTTGTTCAATGGTGGAGTACCTTGACTGACACGAGTTGAACTTACGGGAGAAGAAACTGACGGGCCGATCCACTCAGTCTTCATCTTCCTGTAAGAGAACCACACCCACCCCCACTATACTAGCATCTACCTCCGATCCACTCCCTCTTCATCTTCCTGTAAGAGAACCGCACCCACCCCCACTATACTAGCATCTACCTCCAATTGAAAAGGTTTTTCAAAGTTGGGGCGGCAAGCACTGGGGCACTACAAAGTAGCGCTTTAGCGGACTCAAAAGCATAGTTACAGTCCTTGGACCACTTGAATGGTACCTTGGGACTAAGCAGAGAGGAAAGGGGAGATACTACTGTTGAGAAATTCTTACAGAATGTACGATAGTACCCTACCATCCTCAGGAATCTGCGCAACTGTCGGCGAGTCGTGGGAGCAGGAAAAGCAACAATTGCTTCCACTTTGCCAGTTACTGGGCGCACTTGACCTCGTCCCACCTGCTTCCCTAAGTAAGTCACAGTAGCCTTCCCAAACTCACACTTGGCCAAATTGAGGGTTAAAGAAGCATCCACCAACCTCTGAAACTTTTCAAATAGATTAATTAATCACCACATCGTCAAGGTCACATACCTCTTTCACTCCATCTACAGTCACATACCTCTTTTACTCCACCTACAGTCACATACCTCTTTACCTCCACCTACAGTCACATGCCTCTTTACCTCCACCTACAGTTACATACCTCTTTTACTCCACCTACAGTCACATCCCTCTTTCACTCCATCTACAGTCACATACCTCTTTTACTCCACCTACATTCACATACCTCTTTACCTCCACCTACAGTCACATGCCTCTTTACCTCCACCTACAGTTACATACCTCTTTTACTCCACCTACAGTCACATACCTCTTTACCTCCACCTACAGTTACATACCTCTTTTACTCCACCTACAGTCACATCCCTCTTTCACTCCACCTACAGTCACATACCTCTTTCACTCCACCTACAGTCACATACCTCTTTTACTCCACCTACAGTTACATACCTCTTTACCTCCACCTACAGTCACATACCTCTTTACCTCCACCTACAGTCACATGCCTCTTTCACTCCACCTACAGTCACATACCTCTTTCACTCCACCTACAGTCACATCCCTCTTTACCTCCACCTACAGTCACATACCTCTTTACCTCCACCTACAGTCACATGCCTCTTTACCTCCACCTACAGTCACATACCTCTTTCACTCCACCTACAGTCACATCCCTCTTTACCTCCACCTACAGTCACATACCTCTTTACCTCCACCTACAGTCACATACCTCTTTACCTCCACCTACAGTCACATGCCTCTTTACCTCCACCTACAGTTACATACCTCTTTTACTCCACCTACAGTCACATACCTCTTTCACTCCACCTACAGTCACATACCTCTTTCACTCCACCTACAGTCACATACCTCTTTTACTCCACCTACAGTTACATACCTCTTTTACTCCACCTACAGTCACATACCTCTTTACCTCCACCTACAGTTACATACCTCTTTACCTCCACCTACAGTCACATACCTCTTTACCTCCACCTACAGTTACATACCTCTTTACCTCCACCTACAGTTACATACCTCTTTCACTCCACCTACAGTTACATACCTCTTTACCTCCACCTACAGTCACATACCTCTTTACCTCCACCTACAGTCACATACCTCTTTCACTCCACCTACAGTCACATACCTCTTTTACTCCACCTACAGTTACATACCTCTTTTACTCCACCTACAGTCACATACCTCTTTACCTCCACCTACAGTTACATACCTCTTTACCTCCACCTACAGTCACATACCTCTTTACCTCCACCTACAGTTACATACCTCTTTACCTCCACCTACAGTTACATACCTCTTTCACTCCACCTACAGTTACATACCTCTTTACCTCCACCTACAGTCACATACCTCTTTACCTCCACCTACAGTTACATACCTCTTTACCTCCACCTACAGTCACATACCTCTTTACCTCCACCTACAGTTACATACCTCTTTTACTCCACCTACAGTCACATACCTCTTTACCTCCACCTACAGTTACATACCTCTTTTACTCCACCTACAGTCACATACCTCTTTCACTCCACCTACAGTTACATACCTCTTTCACTCCACCTACAGTTACATACCTCTTTCACTCCACCTACAGTCACATACCTCTTTACCTCCACCTACAGTTACATACCTCTTTTACTCCACCTACAGTCACATACCTCTTTACCTCCACCTACAGTTACATACCTCTTTACCTCCACCTACAGTCACATACCTCTTTACCTCCACCTACAGTCACATACCTCTTTTACTCCACCTACAGTTACATACCTCTTTTACTCCACCTACAGTCACATACCTCTTTACCTCCACCTACAGTCACATACCGCTTTACCTCCACCTACAGTTACATACCTCTTTTACTCCACCTACAGTCACATACCGCTTTACCTCCACCTACAGTTACATACCTCTTTTACTCCACCTACAGTTACATACCTCTTTTACTCCACCTACAGTCACATACCTCTTTACCTCCACGGGAGGTGAGTGTAGCAGGGTGTTGCGTTCCCTCCTCCAAGAGGTGTATGTATGTAACATGTAGCGATACGCTGGCGCACACACACACACACACACACACACGTTTGTGTGTAAATGGAGTTTATGGCTCTCGTTTATAACTACCAAGAGCAAACCATGACATCAGAACACACACACACTCTCACGCACGTGCGCTCACATACACAGTGCTAGCTAGCGGCAATTTTTCCAGTGTTCCAGTGTTCTGTCAGACCTCTCTCCCTCTACCACCTCGCTCTGTTAGAATGGGAGCAGGGAGCTCTTTTCTTAGCTCAGCTCTGCTCTTTTCTTAGCTCAGCTTCTCACTCCCAGAGGTCCCTGCCTGCCTGCCTGCACCTGCTCTATATAGGTGGCACGCAGTGCATGCTGGGAGACCAGTGGCTGACACAATCGCGCTCTCTCTCTCTCTCTCTCTCTCTTTCTCTCTCTCTCTCTCTCTCTCTCTCCGTTGCTTTATTGTAGTAAAATTATCAGTAATAATGAACTAATATAAATAACAGCAGTATAATGATAGCAGTAAATTGTACTAGAATAACAGAGTAAATAACAGGGACAATAAAAGGTCAAACATGGAAAATGAACATGCTACTATTATTACCACTAAAACGAATGCTACCACCACTATTATTAACACTAATACTATAGCTATCCATACGACTACCATTACCACCAAATGTCATCACAATTACATCAGCACTGCAACTACCACCATCATTACTACTACTACCATTACCACCAACTGTCATCACAATTACCTCAGCACTGCAACTACCACCATCATTACTACTACTACCATTACCACCATCATTACTACTACTACTACTACTACTACTACTACTACTACTACTACTACTACTACCACCATTACCACCAACTGTCATCACAATTACCTCAGCACTGCAACTACCACCATCATTACTACCATTACGACTACCATTACCACCAACTGTCATCACAATTACATCAGCACTGCAACTACCACCATCATTACTACTACTACTACTACCATTACCACCAACTGTCCTCACAATTACATCAGCACTGCAACTACCACCACCATTACTACTACTACCATTACCACCAACTGTCATCACAATTACATCAGCACTGCAACTACCACCACTATTACTACTACTACTACTACCATTACCACCAACTGTCATCACAATTACATCAGTACTGCAACTACCACCATCATTACTACTACTACTACTACTACTACTACTACTACTACCACCATTACCACCAACTGTCATCACAATTACCTCAGCACTGCAACTACCACCATCATTACTACTACTACCATTACCACCATCATTACTACTACTACTACTACTACTACTACTACTACTACCACCATTACCACCAACTGTCATCACAATTACCTCAGCACTGCAACTACCACCATCATTACTACCATTACGACTACCATTACCACCAACTGTCATCACAATTACATCAGCACTGCAACTACCACCATCATTACTACTACCATTACCACCAACTGTCATCACAATTACATCAGCACTGCAACTACCACCATCATTACTACTACTACCATTACCACCAACTGTCATCACAATTACATCAGCACTGCAACTACCACCATCATTACTACTACTACCATTACCACCAACTGTCATCACAATTACATCAGCACTGCAACTACCACCACCATTACTACTAATACTACTACTACCATTACCACCAACTGTCATCACAATTACATCAGCACTGCAACTACCACCACCATTACTACCAATACTACTACTACCATTACCACCAACTGTCATCACAATTACATCAGTACTGCAACTACCACCATCATTACTACTGCCATACCACCACCATTATCATCATCGTTACTACTACCATACCACCACCATTATCATCATCGTTACCACTACCATACCACCACCATTATCATCATCGTTACTACTACCATACCACCACCATTATCATCATCGCTACTACTACCATACCACCACCATTATCATCATCGCTACTACTACCGTACCACCACCATTATCATCATCGTTACTACTACCATACCACCACCATTATCATCATCGTTACTACTACCATTACCACCAACTGTCATCACAATTACCTCAGTTCTGCAACTACCACCATCATTACTACTACTACCATTACCACCATCATTACTACTACTACTACTACTACTACTACCATTACCACCAACTGTCATCACAATTACCTCAGTACTGCAACTACCACCATCATTACTACTACTACTACCATTACCACCATCATTACTACTACTACTACTACTACTACTACCATTACCACCAACTGTCATCACAATTACATCAGCACTGCAACTACCACCACCATTACTACTACTACCATTACCACCAACTGTCATCACAATTACATCAGTACTGCAACTACCACCACCATTACTACTACTACTACTATTACCATTACCACCAACTGTCATCACAATTACGTCAGTAATGCAAATACCACCATTATTACTACTACCATTACCAACTGTCATCACAATTACATCAGTACTGCAACGACCACCATCATTACTACTGCCATACCACCACCATTATCATCATCGTTGCTACTACCATACCACCACCATTATCATCATCGTTACTACTACCATACCACCACCATTATCATCATCGTTACTACTACCATACCACCACCATTATCATCATCGTTACTACTGCCATACCACCACCATTATCATCATCGTTACTACTACCATACCACCACCATTATCATCATCGTTACTACTACCATACCACCACCATTATCAGCATCGTTACTACTACCATACCACCACCATTATCGTCATCGTTACTACTACCATACCACCACCATTATCATAACCGTTACTACTACCATACCACCATTATCATCATCGTTACTACTACCATACCACCACCATTATCATCATCGTTACTACTACCATACCACCACCATTATCGGCATCGTTACTACTACCATACCACCACCATTATCATAACCGTTACTACTACCATACCACCATTATCATCATCGTTACTACTACCATACCACCACCATTATCATCATCGTTACTACTACCATACCACCACCATTATCATCATCGTTACTACTACCATACCACCACCATTATCATCATCGTTACTACTACCATACCACCACCATTATCATCATCGTTACTATTACCATACCACCACCATTATCATCATCACACCTACTACTTGTCCCACTATTTGTAGTAATAATAGTAGAGTTTTCCTGCTTCCTATGCAGATGTTATTATTCAGTGTCTCTCAGGCTGTGGCAGGGCTAATACATATATGGCTGCTAGAGGAGCTGTTGCTCCGTCACACATTAGTATCTTTGTTTTTCCTCTGGGAGTAGTAAGATAACATGTTTAGTATTTTCTGAGAATAATGAATCTCTTGGTGAGGAATATTTCTCACTGTAGTGGAGAAAGTACATCTCTGTCTCTACCTCCCTTGGTGTGAGGTGACCACATACACGCTCCTGTTTGGGTAGCCATGTCTTTTTATGTCTGCCGGTTTCTAAGGCCAATTGGTGGTCACTCAGCCTGTACTTGGTAAGGATCGCTCTCTGCTTCGTATCTCTGACAAGAGTGGTTGGTGATGGAAGATCCAGATCATCCGTATATAGCAGGTGTTTTACCTCCGTGCCAAACAGTGTCCTGGGGCTGCAGAATGGTTCAACATGTCTGCTAACTCATTGATGAAAATGGTGAAGAGGTTTGGACTCAAACTGCAGCCTTGTCTCACACCTCACGGAAATAATGATGTTCTTTTGGGTTTTGATTTTGTGTGTGCAAGTATTGTATTAAGTCAGAAGCCTTTACCACCAAGCCCACTTTGGAGAATGTTGAACAACAGACCTTCGTGCCGAATGGAATGCTTTTTTAAAATTCAATAAAGCAAGCAAAGATTTTGCCCTCTCTTTTAGGAGGGTGGACGTGTTTATTAATTAGCGAGTGTAAGGTGTGTGTGTATATGGTCAGTAGTGCGGCGGTTGGGAGAGGGCGAGTTATGTGGTGAATCACTCCTCTCCCCTGCTCCCTGATACAGTCGTGATTACTGTGGTAGAGGGTGCTGGGGAAATTACAGGCTGTCTGATTTCCATTGTCTTCAGACTGGAGTTTGGTCACACGAGAGGGATATTTCGCTCTCTTTACTCTCTCCATCTCGTCATGATTAGCAGTATCCTCTTCCCTCTGCTGTTTCCATTGCCTCTGTAGTCTGAATCAGAGAAGAAGGATCCTCCTGGACAACAGATGACTCTGCTCCTCAGCTGAATCCCCGTACCTCAACAGGTAGATTCATGATCACGTTTCCATTGCTTCAGTAGTCTGAAGCAGAGAAGTAGGATCCTCCTGGACAACAGATGACTCTGCTCCTCAGCTGACTGAGTTGGAAATGTTGCTGGAGGTCATTTCATAGAGACAATTCTCAAGTCTTTTGTTGTTGTCGTTCTCCTCCTGCTTTGCACTAAGGTTACTATCCCCGTTTATCTCTGTCACGCTATTGAGTTTGACTGGGTCTGTCTTTCTATCCCTCTTTCTCTTTTTCTCTCAATCTTTTTCTCTCTCCTCGAACTCTCCACGCTCTCTCTCTACTCTCCAAAATCTCCTCTCCTCTCTTTCTACTCCTCTCTTTCTACCCTCCTCTCCTCCTCTCTTTCTACTCTCCTCTCGCTTCTCTCCTCTCCTCTCTCTCCTCTCTTTCTACTCTCCTCTCTCTCCTCTCTCCTCCTCTCTCCTCTCTTTCTACTCTCCTCTCTTTCTACTCTCCTCTCTTTCTACTCTACTCTCCTCTCACTCCTCTCCTCTCACTCCTCTCCTCCCTCTCTACTCTCCTCTCTCCTCTCTTTCTACTCTCCTCTCTTTCTACTCTCCTCTCTACTCTACTCTCCTCTCACTCCTCTCCTCTCATGTCTTTCTACTCTCCTCTCTCCTCTCTCCTCCTCTCTTCTCTCTTTCTACTCTCCTCTCCCCTCTCTACTCTACTCTCCTCTCACTTCTCTCCTCTCTCTCTTTACATTGCAAATCTCTGTTTCTCATTTAAATTTCAGCGTTGCTACTTTTCTCTCCAGACATCCCCTCTCAAAACCACTTATTATCACTGTACATTATTACAGCTTCACTCCACTGTCACACCTCTGCATATCAGTACCTATAGCAGGTTTAATTGACAGACCCCCACAGACAGACACTCCTGCGCACAGTGTTTTCTGTCACAATCAACATCACTGCAATGTATCTGTATGTCTCTCCGCACACTGCAGTACTCTACTCCGTACACTGCAATACTCCATACCCTGCAATACTCCATACACTGCAATACTCCATACCCTGCAATACTCCATACACTGCAATAATCCATACCCTGCAATACTCCATACACTGCAATATTCCGTACACTGCAATACTCAGTACACTGCAATACTCCATACCCTGCAATACTCCATACACGGCAATACTCTGTACACGGCAATACTCTACTCAGTACACGGCAATACTCTACTCCATACACTGCAATACTCCATACACTGCAATACTCCATACACTGCAATACTCTGTACACTGCAATACTCTGTACACTGCAATACTCTGTACACTGCAATACTCTGTACACTGCAATACTCTGTACACTGCAATACTCTACTCCATACACTGCAATATTCCGTACACTGCGATACTCTGTACACTGCAATACTCTGTACACTGCAATACTCTGTACACTGCAATACTCTGTACACTGCAATACTCTGTACACTGCAATACTCTACTCCATACACTGCAATATTCCGTACACTGCAATACTCTGTACACTGCAATACTCTGTACACTGCAATACTCTGTACACTGCAATACTCCGTACACGGCAATATTCCGTACACTGCAATACTCTACTCCATACACTTCAATACTCTACTCCATACACTTCAATACTCTACTCCATACACTGCAATACTCCATACACTGCAATACTCTACTCCATACACTTCAATACTCTACTCCATACACTGCAATACTCCATACACTGCAATACTCCATACACTGCAATACTTCATACACTGCAATACTCCATACACTGCAATACTCTACTCCATACACTTCAATACTCTACTCCATGCACTGCAATACTCTACTCCATACACTGCAATACTCCATATGCTGCAATACTCTACTCCATACACTGCAATACTCCGTACACTGCAATACTCCGCACACTGCAATACTCTGTACACTGCAATACTCTGTACACTGCAATACTCTGTACACTGCAATACTCTGTACACTGCAATACTCTGTACACTGCAATACTCTACTCCATACACTGCAATATTCCGTACACTGCGATACTCTGTACACTGCAATACTCTGTACACTGCAATACTCTGTACACTGCAATACTCTGTACACTGCAATACTCTGTACACTGCAATACTCTACTCCATACACTGCAATATTCCGTACACTGCAATACTCTGTACACTGCAATACTCTGTACACTGCAATACTCCGTACACGGCAATATTCCGTACACTGCAATACTCTACTCCATACACTTCAATACTCTACTCCATACACTTCAATACTCTACTCCATACACTGCAATACTCCATACACTGCAATACTCTACTCCATACACTTCAATACTCTACTCCATACACTGCAATACTCCATACACTGCAATACTCCATACACTGCAATACTTCATACACTGCAATACTCCATACACTGCAATACTCTACTCCATACACTTCAATACTCTACTCCATGCACTGCAATACTCTACTCCATACACTGAAATACTCCATATGCTGCAATACTCTACTCCATACACTGCAATACTCCGTACACTGCAATACTCCGCACACTGCAATACTCTGTACACTGCAATACTCCGTACACTGCGATACTCCGTACACTGCGATACTCCGTACACTGCGATACTCCATACACTGCAATACTCTGTACACTGCAATACTCTGTATACTGCAATACTCTGTATACTGCAATACTCTGTATACTGCAATACTCTGTACACTGCAATACTCTGTACACTGCAATACTCCGTACACTGCAATACTCTGTACACTGCAATACTCTGTACACTGCAATACTCCGTACACTGCAATACTCTGTACACTGCAATACTCCGTACACTGCGATACTCCGTACACTGCGATACTCTGTACACTGCAATACTCCACACTGACATCCTCCAGACTGACATCCTCCAGACTCTCTGAACTGTACTTCAGACTGCACACTCCAAACCCTGTCTATATTTCCACTAGATGTCCCTCAGTCCATCAGTCTCTGTATAAATGTATACAATCTGAAGGTTCTGTAACGCTGTACCCTCCTGAACAGACCCTACTGTCTCTGTATAAATGTCTATCTGAACGCCCTCCTAAACAGACCCTACTGTCTCTGTATAAATGTCTATCTAAACGCCCTCCTGAACAGATCCTACTGTCTCTGTATAAATGTCTATCTAAACACCCTCCTGAACAGACCCTACGGTCTCTGTATAAATGTCTATCTAAATGCCCTCCTGAACAGACCCTACTGTCTCTGCTGTTGTCCTACATGCAGGGGTGATGACGTCATGGTAGAACAAGTTACTGGGTCAGTAGGCTGTAGGGAGCAGCCGTGGCCTGGGACTACACAGACTCTGACAAACAAACACAGAACTACACAGCCACCAGGCTCTGACAAACAAACACACAGAACTACACAGCCACCAGGCTCTGACAAACAAACACACACACAGAGAGAACTACACAGCCACCAGGCTCTGACAAACACACACACACAGAGAACTACACAGCCACCAGGCTCTGACAAACAAACACACACACACACACACACACACACACACACACACACAAGGAGAGAACTACACAGCCACCAGGCTCTGACACTTTTAGCACTGTGCTATCATGCCTCACACACAGACATACACTATATAGACAAAAGTATGTGGACACTCCTTCAAATGAGTGGATTCGGCTATTTCAGCCACACCCGTTGTTGACAGGTGTAAATGTTGCACCCACCCATGCAATCTTTATAGACAAACATTGAGCTCTTCATTAAGGCCATTCTACTGCCAGTGACTTTCAACGTGGCACCGTCCCAACAAGTCAGTTCGTCAAATTTCTGCCCTGCTAGGGGTTCCCCGGTCAACTGTAAGTGTAAGTTATCGAACACCTTTGGGATGAACGCCGACTGCGAGCCAGGCCCAGTCACCCAACATCAGTGCCCGAACTCACTAATGCTCTTGTGGCTGAATTGAAGCAAGTTCCCACAGCAATGTTCCAACTTCTAGTGGAAAGTCTTCCCAGAAGAGTGTAGGCTGTTTTAGCAGCACAGGAGGGACCAACTCCATATTAATCCCCATGATTTTGGAATGAGATGTTCGACGAGCAGGTGTCCACATACTTTTGGTTGTGTAGTGCGTTGATCAATAAGCTTCCTCCACAGAGGCTGAGGTCACTGGGAGAAGAGTTTTAAGAAGACAGTTGGATAGAAAGAGATGGGTGGGCTGAATAGAGAACTAGGGAAGGAGACATGGTTCATAAATAGAGTTAATGTGTGAGGGTGCATAGAGAACTAGGGAAGGAGACATGGTTCATAAATAGAGTTAATGTGTGGGGGTGCATAGAGAACTAGGGAAGGAGACATGGTTCATAAATAGAGTTAATGTGTGGGGTGCATAGAGAACTAGGGAAGGAGACGTGGTTCATAAATAGAGTTAATGTGTGGGGGTGCATAGAGAACTAGGGAAGGAGACATGGTTCATAAATAGAGTTAATGTGTGGGGGTGCATAGAGAACTAGGGAAGGAGACATGGTTCATAAATAGAGTTAATGTGTGGGGGTGCATAGAGAACTAGGGAAGGAGACATGGTTCATAAATAGAGTTAATGTGGGGGGTTGCATAGAGAACTAGGGAAGGAGACGTGGTTCATAAATAGAGTTAATGTGTGGGGGTGTATAGAGAACTAGGGAAGGAGACATGGTTCATAAATAGAGTTAATGTGGGGGGTTGCATAGAGAACTAGGGAAGGAGACGTGGTTCATAAATAGAGTTAATGTGTGGGGTGCATAGAGAACTAGGGAAGGAGACATGGTTCATAAATAGAGTTAATGTGTGGGGGTGCATAGAGAACTAGGGAAGGAGACGTGGTTCATAAATAGAGTTAATGTGTGAGGGTGCATAGAGAACTAGGGAAGGAGACGTGGTTCATAAATAGAGTTAATGTGTGAGGGTGCATAGAGAACTAGGGAAGGAGACATGGTTCATAAATAGAGTTAATGTGTGGGGTGCATAGAGAACTAGGGAAGGAGACATGGTTCATAAATAGAGAGTTAATGTGTGGGGTGCATAGAGAACTAGGGAAGGAGACATGGTTCATAAATAGAGTTAATGTGTGGGGTGCATAGAGAACTAGGGAAGGAGACATGGTTCATAAATAGAGTTAATGTGTGGGGTGCATAGAGAACTAGGGAAGGAGACATGGTTCATAAATAGAGAGTTAATGTGTGGGGTGCATAGAGAACTAGGGAAGGAGACGTGGTTCATAACTAGAGTTAATGTGTGGGGGTGCATAGACACGGATCATGTGGAAAATAAGCTCAAACCGCCTCTGCGTAAAGATTAGCTCTGTTTGTTGTAACATGCACCTGCACACACTGTGTGTCTCTGTCAGGGGTTTCAGCTGTTACCTGTATCACACATTATTAATCCTCCCATTATCAGTATTCATGTCGGTTTCCCCCTGAGGGATAGAGACTGTGTGCTAGGCACACACACACACACCTTAACACACCACTCCCTGATTGCATCAGTGTGCTGTGGGACAGGGTCACCTGAAGAGAGATTGCTGATGTCATATGAAGGAAAAGGTGTAGGAGAGGACAGTGTTAACAGTGTTTGTTAATAGCTACACACACACTTTCTTTTTGAAACCGCTCCCATGGCAACGACCCTAGCATTATGCTGCTTCCGTGACAACCTATAGTGATTCCTGTCTGACCTTCACTGATTGATTCACAGCTTATGCTCCTCTCAGGCGCTCCTCTCCTCTCAGGCTCTCCTCTCCTCTCAGGCTCTCCTCTCCTCTCAGACTCTCCTCTCAGGCTCTGCTCTCCTCTCCTCTCAAGCTCTCCTCTCCTCAGGTGTTTTCTGTCTGTGATGGTGATGACTACATATCAGTGTTGTAATGAGAAAGCTTCCATCCACTAACCGAGGGGATGTGGAAAGGGTCTGTGTTTACTCCACTGAACTCTGTTTATATCTGGGACTGACAGATGTGCTCACTTGTTGCTCTGCAGGTGTGGACTAAAATAAGCTCACCTGCAGAGAGAGACACACACACACACACACACACACACACAGGCCTATTGTTCTCCATGTTGCTGTGGTTGGTGTTAGGATGGAGAGGGGTGTAATACACTGATACATCACTGTGGTATTTATTAGTGGGGGGGGGGGGGGGGGGGGGGGGGGTGTTCTCCTATCAACCCGTCTGTCATAGCAAAGCTGAGTGGTGATTAGCTGGTATGCGGACATCCTTGTTGAAGCTGCCAAACCTCTCCGGTTTCTGCTGGCTGCTGGTTTCTGTCACACACACACACACACACACACACACCATCATTGCACACAGCCGAGTCGAACAAAGTTTCCTAATAACGTCATATATTGATTCTATCTCAGGCTGTGAGTCCCAAATGACACCCTATTCCCTATATAGTGCACTACTTTAGACCAGAGCCCTATGGGCCTATAGACTATAGGGTGACATTTGAGACACATGAATCTGATTCTGTCTAGTAGTCTCTGCAGTAACCATGCCAACGTGTTTTTTTTTTGTTTGCCCGATTTTCTGTTTGATACAAGATAAAAGTTGTCATGGCAACAATGAACATTTCCATTGCAATGTCATGCTGGAAACATCCTCATGTTATCCCAGTGAATGACATCTGAGCAACTCCAGCATCATATCTCCACCTGCTTGACATCTGAGCAACTCCAGCATCCTGCAACGTGTCTCCACCTGCTTGACATCTGAGCAACTCCAGCATCATATCTCCACCTGCTTGACATCTGAACAACTCCAGCATCATGCAGCGTGTCTCCTCCTGCTTGACATCTGAACAACTCCAGCATCATGCAGCGTGTCTCCACCTGCTTGACATCTGAACAACTCCAGCATTATGCAACGTGTCTCCACCTGCTTGACATCTGATCAACTCCAGCATTATGCAACGTGTCTCCACCTGCTTGACATCTGAACAACTCCAGCATCATGCAACGTGTCTCCACCTGCTTGACATCTGATAAACTCCAGCATCATGCAACGTGTCTCCACCTGCTTGACATCTGATCAACTCCAGCATCATGCAGCGTGTCTCCACCTGCTTGACATCTGAACAACTCCAGCATCATGCAGCGTGTCTCCATCTGAACAACTCCAGCATCATGCAACGTGTCTCCACCTGCTTGACATCTGAACAACTCCAGCATCATGCAGCGTGTCTCCATCTGAACAACTCCAGCATCATGCAGCGTGTCTCCATCTGAACAACTCCAGCATCATGCAGCGTGTCTCCTCCTGCTTGACATCTGAACAACTCCAGCATCATGCAGCGTGTCTCCATCTGAACAACTCCAGCATCCTGCAGCGTGTCTCCACCTGCTTGACATCTGAACAACTCCAGCATCATGCAGCGTGTCTCCACCTGCTTGACATCTGAACAACTCCAGCATCATGCAGCGTGTCTCCATCTGCACAACTCCAGCATCATGCAGCGTGTCTCCATCTGAACAACTCCAGCATCATGCAGCGTGTCTCCACCTGCTTGACATCTGAACAACTCCAGCATTATGCAACGTGTCTCCACCTGCTTGACATCTGATCAACTCCAGCATCATGCAACGTGTCTCCACCTGCTTGACATCTGAACAACTCCAGCATCATGCAGCGTGTCTCCATCTGAACAACTCCAGCATCATGCAGCGTGTCTCCATCTGAACAACTCCAGCATCATGCAGCGTGTCTCCACCTGCTTGACGTCTGAACAACTCCAGCATTATGCAACGTGTCTCCACCTGCTTGACATCTGATCAACTCCAGCATCATGCAACGTGTCTCCACCTGCTTGACATCTGAACAACTCCAGCGTCATGCAGCGTGTCTCCATCTGAACAACTCCAGCATCCTGCAACGTGTCTCCACCTGCTTGACATCTGAACAACTCCAGCATCATGCAGCGTGTCTCCACCTGCTTGACATCTGATCAACTCCAGCATCCTGCAGCGTGTCTCCTCCTGCTTGATATCTGTATTATTCATTCCTGCTTTATTCCAAAACATCATGCAACATATTTTCCCTTCATCCTATAGGTCTTCTGTTGTAAACAACGTGCCTGTTGAGGAAATCCTGGGTTGTACTCCGTAGGAAACTGGGGAGTACTGTGTGTGTGTGTGTGTGTGTGTGTGTGTGTGTGACAACGTTGTCATGGTGTCTGTATGGCCATCTCTCCAATTGCTACCCATTTGTTAATTGATCCAGCCACTAAGACGCGGCCAACAGAATGCCCGGTTCCCTAAGCTCCTGGGGGCTGTGATCAGGGGATCAGTATTATCTGTAATCGGCTTAGCAGGCCTGCCTGACAGGATGTTATGGCCTGCTCTTGTGCTTCTTGGATCGACAGACGATGATCAGTGTTGTAACACTCACTCAGGAAACATCTCCATAGTCTTAGAAACGCTTCCTCTGCTTCGACAGACAGACAGAGCGACAGACAGACAGAGCGACAGACAGACAGAGCGGCAGACAGACAGAGCGACAGACAGACAGAGCGACAGACATCATCTCCTTCATCTGCCATCATCTGTGGAGAGGAAGTCTAGCACATGGTGTCTCAAACACACAATGAAGAAGAAAACATCAGTCTACCTGGTACACCATTCAATCTAATCAGTCTACCTGCTACACCATTCAATCTAATCAGTCTACCTGGTACACCATTCAATCTAATCAGTCTACCTGGTACACCATTCAATCTAATCAGTCTACCTGGTACACCATTCAATCTAATCAGTCTACCTGGTACACCATTCAATCTAATCAGTCTACCTGGTACACCATTCAATCTAATCAGTCTACCTGGTACACCATTCAATCTAATCAGTTTACCTGGTACACCATTCAATCTAATCAGTCTACCTGGTACACCATTCAATCTAATCAGTCTACCTGGTACACCATTCAATCTAATCAGTCTACCTGGTACACCATTCAATCTAATCAGTCTACCTGGTACACCATTCAATCTAATCAGTTTACCTGGTACACCATTCAATCTAATCAGTCTACCTGGTACACCATTCAATCTAATCAGTCTACCTGGTACACCATTCAATCTAATCAGTCTACCTGGTACACCATTCAATCTAATCAGTCTACCTGGTACACCATTCAATCTAATCAGTCTACCTGGTACACCATTCAATCTAATCAGTCTACCTGGTACACCATTCAATCTAATCAGTCTACCTGGTACACCATTCAATCTAATCAGTCTACCTGGTACACCATTCAATCTAATCAGTTTACCTGGTACACCATTCAATCTAATCAGTCTACCTGGTACACCATTCAATCTAATCAGTCTACCTGGTACACCATTCAATCTAATCAGTCTACCTGGTACACCATTCAATCTAATCAGTCTACCTGGTACACCATTCAATCTAATCAGTCTACCTGGTACACCATTCAATCTAATCAGTTTACCTGGTACACCATTCAATCTAATCAGTCTACCTGGTACACCATTCAATCTAATCAGTCTACCTGGTACACCATTCAATCTAATCAGTCTACCTGAAATACAGTTTAGATTTCTGTTTATAAACCACAATATCAAGGCTCTAGGTTACAACTACAACTTAACTAATCACATGAGTATGGACAGACAATCAAAACATGCCCTGTTTCTGTGATTATATGTAACTGTTTTTACTTTCAGAGAACGAGTAGTTCTACTGTGTTCTCCCTCTACAGGGTTAGAATGAGTAGTTCTACTGTGTTCTCCCTCTACAGGGTTAGAATGACTAGTTCTACTGTGTTCTCCCTCTACAGGGTTAGAATGACTAGTTCTACTGTGTTCTCCCTCTACAGGGTTAGAGCGAATAGTTCTGGTCTGATGAGATACAGACCAGTCTAAACCCCACTGATACGTTCTGTCTGATGTGATACAGACCAGTCTAAACCCCCACTGATACGTTCTGTCTGATGAGATACAGACCAGTCTAAACCCCCACTGATACGTTCTGTCTGATGAGATACAGACCAGTCTAAACCCCACTGATACGTTCTGTCTGATGAGATACAGACCAGTCTAAACCCCACTGATACGTGCTGTCTGAGATACAGACCAGTCTAAACCCCACTGATACGTTCTGTCTGATGAGATACAGACCAGTCTAAACCCCACTGATACGTGCTGTCTGAGATACAGACCAGTCTAAACCCCACTGATACGTTCTGTCTGATGAGATACAGAGCAGTCTAAACCCCACTGATACGTTCTGTCTGATGAGATACAGACCAGTCTAAATCCCACTGATACGTTCTGTCTGATGAGATACAGACCAGTCTAAACCCCACTGATACGTGCTGTCTGAGATACAGACCAGTCTAAACCCCACTGATACGTTCTGTCTGATGAGATACAGACCAGTCTAAACCCCACTGATACGTTCTGTCTGATGAGATACAGACCAGTCTAAACCCCACTGATACGTTATGTCTGATGAGATACAGACCAGTCTAAACCCCACTGATACGTTCTGTCTGATGAGATACAGACCAGTCTAAACCCCACTGATACGTTCTGTCTGATGAGATACAGACCAGTCTAAACCCCACTGATACGTTATGTCTGATGAGATACAGACCAGTCTAAACCCCACTGATACGTTCTGTCTGATGAGATGCAGACCAGTCTAAACCCCACTGATACGTTCTGTCTGATGAGATACAGACCAGTCTAAACCCCACTGATACGTTCTGTCTGATGAGATACAGACCAGTCTAAACCCCACGGATACGTTCTGTCTGATGAGATACAGACCAGTCTAAACCCCACGGATACGTTCTGTCTGATGAGATACAGACCAGTCTAAACCCCACGGATACATTCTGTCTGATGAGATACAGACCAGTCTAAACCCCACTGATATGTTCTGTCTGATGAGATACAGACCAGTCTAAACCCCACTGATACGTTCTGTCTGATGATACAGACCAGTCTAAACCCCACTGATACGTTCTGTCTGATGAGATACAGACCAGTCTAACCCCACTGATACATTCTGTCTGATGAGATACAGACCAGTCTAAACCCCACTGATACGTTCTGTCTGATGAGATACAGACCAGTCTAAACCCCCACTGATATACGTTCTGTCTGATGAGATACAGACCAGTCTAAACCCCACTGATACATTCTGTCTGATGAGATACAGACCAGTCTAAACCCTCACTGATATACGTTCTGTCTGATGAGATACAGACCAGTCTAAACCCCACTGATACGTTCTGTCTGAGATACAGACCAGTCTAAACCCCACTGATATACGTTCTGTCTGATGAGATACAGACCAGTCTAAACCCCACTGATACGTTCTGTCTGATGAGATACAGACCAGTCTAAACCCCACTGATATACGTTCTGTCTGATGAGATACAGACCAGTCTAAACCCCACTGATACGTTCTGTCTGATGAGATACAGACCAGTCTAAACCCCACTGATATACGTTCTGTCTGATGATATACAGACCAGTCTAAACCCCACTGATAAAAACTCAGATCAATCAGGATCTTAACATTAGAACTGAGATGGATCAGAGTCTTAACATTAGAACTGAGATGGATCAGAGTCTTAACATGAGAACTGAGATGGACCAGAGTCTTAACATTAGAACTGAGATGGACCAGAGTCTTAACATTAGAACTGAGATGGACCAGAGTCTTAACATTATAACTGAGATGGACCAGAGTCTTAACATTAGAACTGAGATGGACCAGAGTCTTAACATTAGAACTGAGATGGACCAGAGTCTTAACATTAGAACTGAGATGGACCAGAGTCTTAACATTAGAACTGAGATGTACCAGAGTCTTAACATTAGAACTGAGATGGATCAGAGTCTTAACATTAGAACTGAGATGTACCAGAGTCTTAACATTAGAACTGAGATGTACCAGAGTCTTAACATTAGAACTGAGATGGATCAGAGTCTTAACATTAAAACTGAGATGGACCAGAGTCTTAACATTAGAACTGAGATGGATCAGAGTCTTAACATTAGAACTGAGATGGATCAGAGTCTTAACATTAGAACTGAGATGGACCAGAGTCTTAACATTAGAACTGAGATGGTTCAGAGTCTTAACATTAAAACTGAGATGGACCAGAGTCTTAACATTAGAACTGAGATGGATCAGAGTCTTAACATTAGAACAGAGATGGACCAGAGTCTTAACATTAGAACTGAGATGGATCAGAGTCTTAACATTAGAACTGAGATGGATCAGAGTCTTAACATTAGAACTGAGATGGACCAGAGTCTTAACATTAGAACTGAGATGGATCAGAGTCTTAACATCAGAACAGAGATGGTTCTTCTTAACGTCAGATGGTTCTGAGGACTTGATGGAAGTTGTTCTCTGATTCCTTTGAGTTCTCTGATAGAAATCTGTCGAAACTGAAATTCTTAAAGTTCTAAGGTTTGAAGACGTAGACTCTTTAATGTTCTTTAGTAAAGGGTCATCAAACACAGAACTATAAGACTAGTTTTGACTTTGTGGTCGAGGTTCTTCACAAATATTTCACACATTTAATAAATGTGCTATTTGAAAATGTATTTCCATTGTAAATGGCTTTGCTTTAATCAGAAATGGATTTTGGGTCTGGCTATTTTACCCATGTGTATTTAGAGTAGAAACGTAGTCTAGTCCATAGTCCTCTGGTGTTAAAGGAGGGTTTGGACTTGGTAATGGGAACCTGTTTCCATCCTCTTTGTAATGTCTCTCTCTCTTCTTCTCTCTCTCTGTCTCTCTCTGTGTATTTCTGTCTCTTCTCTGTGTATTTCTGTCTCTTCTCTGTGTATTTCTGTCTCTCTCTGTGTATTTCTGTCTCTCTCTGTGTATTTCTGTCTCTCTCTGTGTATTTCTGTCTCTCTCTGTGTATTTCTGTCTCTCTCTGTGCATTTCTGTCTCTCTCTGTGTATTTCTGTCTCTCTCTGTGTATTTCTGTCTCTCTCTGTGTATTTCTGTCTCTCTCTGTGTATTTCTGTCTCTCTCTGTGTATTTCTGTCTCTCTCTGTGTATTTCTGTCTCTCTCTCTGTGTATTTCTGTCTCTCTCTCTGTGTATTTCTGTCTCTCTCTCTGTGTATTTCTGTCTCTCTCTCTGTGTATTTCTGTCTCTCTCTGTGTATTTCTGTCTCTCAAGGTCTGTCCTTCTCAATCTAGATATTGTGTTCCTTTTCTTTACAATGCATTGCATAATCAGAAGAGGCAGCGTGTAGGTATATTAAAAACACCAGGACACATCGTCCGCTGGCTGCATGACTCTCCCTCTCCTTCTTTAGTTCTCTCTCTCTTACTCCTCTTTTGTTTGGAGATTAACTGTTGTTTTTTGTTTATTATTTGTCATATTGCCAATATAAAGATCAACCCAACCAATATGTTTGATCTCCACATTAAACAGCAGCAGTTATGTAAAGTTTGAATAATCAATATTTTTTGCTTGTACCACTTTTTGAAGTTTCTTTCACTACAACTTCTTTAGAAGATGTCCTTCTCGTTTATTTGCATCATTTCCTTCCCTTCTCCTTTCCTTTCTGTCTTGTTTAATGTGTCATTGTATTTTATTTATCTGTTAAATGTGTTTCCTGTTGAGACATCCAAATGTTCCACCATGCACCATCCTGGCTACCAGTCTGTCCTCTGTCTGTTAGTGCGTCTGTTGTGTCGTTGTGTTGCTGCATGGGCTCTCTGCACACTGGGATCTCTCTTGCTCTCTCTCCTCTCTCCTGCTCTCTCTCTCTCTCTCCCCTCTCCTGCTCTCTCTCTCTCCCCTCTCCTGCTCTCTCTCTCTCCCCTCTCCTGCTCTCTCTCTCTGCCCCCTCTCCTGCTCTCTCTCTCTCTCCCCTCTCCTGCTCTCTCGCTCTCTCCCCTCTCCTGCTCTCTCTCTCTGCCCCCTCTCCTGCTCTCTCTCTCTCTCTCCCCTCTCCTGCTCTCTCTCTCTCTCTCTCTCTCCCCTCTCCTGCTCGCTCTCTCTCTCTCTCCCCTCTCCTGCTCTCTCTCTCTCCCCCCTCTCCTGCTCTCTCTCCCCCTCTCCTGCTCTCTCTCCCCCCTCTCCTGCTCTCTCTCCCCCTCTCCTGCTCTCTCTCCCCCTCTCCTGCTCTCTCTCCCCCTCTCCTGCTCTCTCTCCCCCTCTCCTGCTCTCTCTCCCCCTCTCCTGCTCTCTCTCCCCCTCTCCTGCTCTCTCTCCCCCTCTCCTGCTCTCTCTCCCCCTCTCCTGCTCTCTCTCCCCCTCTCCTGCTCTCTCTCCCCCTCTCCTGCTCTCTCTCCCCCTCTCCTGCTCTCTCTGCCCTCTCTCCTGCTCTCTCTCCTGCTCTCTCTCCTGCTCTCTCTCCTGCTCTCTCTCCTGCTCTCTCTCCTGCTCTCTCTCCTGCTCTCTCTCCTGCTCTCTCGCCCCCCTCTCCTGCTCTCTCTCCCCCTCTCCTGCTCTCTCTCCCCCCTCTCCTGCTCTCTCTCCCCCCTCTCCTGCTCTCTCTCCCCCCTCTCCTGCTCTCTCTCCCCCCTCTCCTGCTCTCTCTCCCCCCTCTCCTGCTCTCTCTCCCCCCTCTCCTGCTCTCTCTCCCCCCTCTCCTGCTCTCTCTCCCCCCTCTCCTGCTCTCTCTCCCCCCTCTCCTGCTCTCTCTCCCCCCCTCTCCTGCTCTCTCTCCCCCCCTCTCCTGCTCGCTCTCTCCCCCCTCTCCTGCTCGCTCTCTCCCCCCTCTCCTGCTCGCTCTCTCCCCCCTCTCCTGCTCGCTCTCTCCCCCCTCTCCTGCTCGCTCTCTCCCCCCTCTCCTGCTCGCTCTCTCCCCCCTCTCCTGCTCGCTCTCTCCCCCCTCTCCTGCTCGCTCTCTGCCCCCTCTCCTGCTCGCTCTCTGCCCCCTCTCCTGCTCGCTCTCTGCCCCCTCTCCTGCTCTCTCTCCCCTCTCCTGCTCTCTCTCTCTCCCCCCTCTCCTGCTCTCTCTCCCCCTCTCCTGCTCTCTCTCCCCCCTCTCCTGCTCTCTCTCCCCCTCTCCTGCTCTCTCTCCCCCTCTCCTGCTCTCTCTCCCCCTCTCCTGCTCTCTCTCCCCCTCTCCTGCTCTCTCTCCCCCTCTCCTGCTCTCTCTCCCCCTCTCCTGCTCTCTCTCCCCCTCTCCTGCTCTCTCTCCCCCTCTCCTGCTCTCTCTCCCCCTCTCCTGCTCTCTCTCCCCCTCTCCCCCTCTCCTGCTCTCTCTCCCCCTCTCCTGCTCTCTCCCCCTCTCCTGCTCTCTCTCCCCCTCTCCTGCTCTCTCTCCCCCTCTCCTGCTCTCTCTGCCCTCTCTCCTGCTCTCTCTCCTGCTCTCTCTCCTGCTCTCTCTCCTGCTCTCTCTCCTGCTCTCTCTCCTGCTCTCTCGCCCCCCTCTCCTGCTCTCTCTCCCCCTCTCCTGCTCTCTCGCCCCCCTCTCCTGCTCTCTCTCCCCCTCTCCTGCTCTCTCTCCCCCCTCTCCTGCTCTCTCTCCCCCCTCTCCTGCTCTCTCTCCCCCCTCTCCTGCTCTCTCTCCCCCCTCTCCTGCTCTCTCTCCCCCCTCTCCTGCTCTCTCTCCCCCCTCTCCTGCTCTCTCTCCCCCCTCTCCTGCTCTCTCTCCCCCCTCTCCTGCTCTCTCTCCCCCCTCTCCTGCTCTCTCTCCCCCCCTCTCCTGCTCGCTCTCTCCCCCCTCTCCTGCTCGCTCTCTCCCCCCTCTCCTGCTCGCTCTCTCCCCCCTCTCCTGCTCGCTCTCTCCCCCCTCTCCTGCTCGCTCTCTCCCCCCTCTCCTGCTCGCTCTCTCCCCCCTCTCCTGCTCGCTCTCTGCCCCCTCTCCTGCTCGCTCTCTGCCCCCTCTCCTGCTCGCTCTCTGCCCCCTCTCCTGCTCGCTCTCTGCCCCCTCTCCTGCTCGCTCTCTGCCCCCTCTCCTGCTCGCTCTCTGCCCCCTCTCCTGCTCGCTCTCTGCCCCCTCTCCTGCTCGCTCTCTGCCCCCTCTCCTGATCGCTCACTACCCCCTCTCCTGCTCTCTCTGCCCCCTCTCCTGCTCTCTCTGCCCCCTCTCCTGCTCTCTCTGCCCCCTCTCCTGCTCTCTCTGCCCCCTCTCCTGCTCTCTCTGCCCCCTCTCCTGCTCTCTCTGCCCCCTCTCCCGCTCTCTCTGCCCCCTCTCCCGCTCTCTCTGCCCCCTCTCCCGCTCTCTCTCCCCCCTCTCCCGGTCTCTCTCCCCCCTCTCCTGCTCTCTCTCCCCCCTCTCCTGCTCTCTCTCCCCCCTCTCCTGCTCTCTCTCCCCCCTCTCCTGCTCTCTCTCCCCCCTCTCCTGCTCTCTCTCCCCCCTCTCCTGCTCTCTCTCCCCCCTCTCCTGCTCTCTCTCCCCCCTCTCCTGCTCTCTCTCCCCCCTCTCCTGCGCTCTCTCCCCCCTCTCCTGCTCGCTCTCTCTCCCTCCTCTCCTGCTCGCTCTCTCTGCCCCCTCTCCTGCTCTCTCTCGCCTCTCCTGCTCTCCTTTCACTCGCTCTCTCCTCCCACTCTCTGCCCTGTCTGTAGTGAGGGATGTTTGTTGACATCTGCTCTGTGTGTTTCTCTTTAGGGGACGTGCTGTTTCAGATGGCTGAGGTCCACAGACAGATCCAAGTACAGCTAGAGGAGATGGTGGGTATATGAACCTTCATAAGGAATTTATGACACAATCGTAAGCAGATTGCTAGAGGAGATGGTGTACTGTAGGAATAGAGGTCAAATAACTTTGATTTAAATGCTAAGCTGTAGTCTAAGAACAGCATTCTCATGTAGGTGTTCCTTCTGTCCAGGTGGGAAAGGGCAGTGTGGAGTAAAGTAGAGATTGTGTCATCTGTTGGGGAGGTACGCAAATTAGAGTGGGTCCCAGGGTGTCTGGGATGATGGTGTTGATGTGAGCCATGACAAGTCTTTCAAAGCAGTTCATGGCTACAGATGTGGGTGCTACGGGGCGATAGTCATTTAGACTAGTTACCGTGGTGTTCTTGGGCACAGGGACTATGGTGGTCAGTGAAGACACTTCAAGCTGGTCAGCGCATGCGCCGAGTATGCATCATGGTAATCCGTCTGGCCCTGTTAATGTTAACCTGTTTCAAGGTCTTACTCACATTGGCTACGGCGAGTGTGATCACACAGTTGTTTGGAACAGCTGGTGCTCTCATGCATGATTCAGTGTTGCTTGCCTCGAAGCGAGCATAGAAGGTATTTAGCTCGTCTGGTAGGCTTGCGTCACCGGGCAGCTCGCGGCTGGGTTTCCCTTTGTAATGCGTGATAGTTTGTAAGCCCTGCCGCAAAGACACGCCCCCTCCCCTGAGCGTACCTGAAGCTGCTGTTCTGTCCTGTTAATAAAGACACGCCCCCTCCCCTGAGCGTACCTAAAGCTGCCGTTCTGTCCTGTTAATAAAGACACGCCCCCTCCCCTGAGCGTACCTAAAGCTGCCGTTCTGTCCTGTTAATAAAGACACGCCCCCTCCCCTGAGCGTACCTAAAGCTGCCGTTCTGTCCTGTTAATAAAGACACGCCCCCTCCCCTGAGCGTACCTAAAGCTGCCGTTCTGTCCTGTTAATAAAGACACGCCCCCTCCCCTGAGCGTACCTGAAGCTGCCGTTCTGTCCTGTTAATAAAGACACGCCCCCTCCCCTGAGCGTACCTGAAGCTGCCGTTCTGTCCTGTTAATAAAGACACGCCCCCTCCCCTGAGCGTACCTGAAGCTGCCGTTCTGTCCTGTTAATAAAGACATGCCCCCTCCCCTGAGCGTACCTGAAGCTGCCGTTCTGTCCTGTTAATAAAGACACGCCCCCTCCCCTGAGCGTACCTGAAGCTGCCGTTCTGTCCTGTTAATAAAGACACGCCCCCTCCCCTGAGCGTACCTAAAGCTGCCGTTCTGTCCTGTTAATAAAGACATGCCCCCTCCCCTGAGCGTACCTAAAGCTGCCGTTCTGTCCTGTTAATAAAGACATGCCCCCTCCCCTGAGCGTACCTGAAGCTGCTGTTCTGTCCTGCCGATGGATAGAAAAAACAGCTGTTGTAAAACCAGCGTTATAAGCATGTATTTGTGTTACTCTAAGGCTTTGAATAAATTATATTCCTCCTATATGATCACATGGTCAGGATGAACACCTGGTCCTAATCTGTTCTGTTGTGAGAGAGATGTCACCCATTAACCCTGTGCTTCTCTACACCCCTCAATCTCTCCATCTGTCCGTCCATGCAGCTGAAGTCTTTCCACAACGAGCTGCTGTCTGAGCTGGAGAAGAAGGTTGAGCTGGATGCTCGTTACCTGACGGTGAGCATCTGACCAAATGGCTGAAACACACACACACACACACACACTAGGGCTGTGACGATATCCGTATAGCAATGGTTTTTCCATGCCAAAAAATGAAAACACAAAGCATATTTAACTCTTTGTTCCTTTTAAAAACCTGCTGTAGAATATTGTGTGCTGTAGCTTGGGGGGAAATACAGGACTCTGGATGACAACAGAATGATGTTTGTTTCCAACATGCGGGCTGTTTTCCTTAAGAAGTTTTAAATCCGCTTTGTTTTCTGTTTCCTTCCCAACATACTAACGATTTTCATCCCGGCCCAAACACACACACACACACTTTGCTTTTGAACAGCTACCCTTTCACCTACTGTCCCCCGTCAGCACCACATTTATTCATCACCACAGTTATTCAGCACCACAGTTATTCAGCACCACAGTTATTCAGCACCACAGTTATTCAGCAACACAGTTATTCAGCAACACAGTTATTCAGCAACACAGTTATTCAGACCATGTCTGTCTTTCACCTACTGTCCCCCGTCAGCACCACAGTTATTCAGCACCACAGTTATTCAGCAACACAGTTATTCAGCAACACAGTTATTCAGCAACACAGTTATTCAGCAACACAGTTATTCAGCAACACAGTTATTCAGACCATGTCTGTCTTTCACCTACTGTCCCCCATCAACACCACAGTTATTCAGCACCACAGTTATTCAGCACCACAGTTATTCAGCACCACAGTTATTCAGCACCACAGTTATTCAGCACCACAGTTATTCAGCAACACAGTTATTCAGCACCACAGTTATTCAGCACCACAGTTATTCAGACCATATCTCTCTTTCACCTACTATCCCCCGTCAGCACCACAGTTATTCAGCACCACAGTTATTCAGCACCACAGTTATTCAGCACCACAGTTATTCAGACCATGTCTGTCTTTCACCTACTGTCCCCCATCAGCACCACAGTTATTCAGCACCACAGTTATTCAGCACCACAGTTATTCAGCACCACAGTTATTCAGCACCACAGTTATTCAGCACCACAGTTATTCAGATCATGTCTTTGCCAAAGTGTTTGGTGTTCTTACTCTGGACCTCCATTTAAACAGTACGGCTCCTTTTCCTGAAAATGAAGCTTTTGAGAAAACAACTCTTTAGAATATTTAGAAACGACATAAGCAACAAGCAAAGAGAGAATTATAACATGTCCTGCAGCATGCATTGAAGTCTGAAGCAGCAGGAGTGATATACTTAGAATGAGTGGGCTGTGAGCGGGCTGCAACCAGCCAACTCCATGTGGAGGAGCAGCAGTGTGGCTGTGCTGCAGGTTAGGGGGACGAGGTGGTGCTGTCATCATCATACACCATTGTACTAGCTGTAGAATTAGACTGTTGGGTATGCTAGTTATAGCATTAGACTTTGTTGGGTACGCTAGCTGTAGCATTAGCCTGTTGGGTACGCTAGTTATAGCATTAGACTGTTGGGTATGCTAGTTATAGTATTAGACTGTTGGGTATGCTAGTTATAGTATTAGACTGTTGGGTATGCTAGTTATAGCATTAGCCTGTTGGGTATGCTAGCTGTAGCATTAGCCTGTTGGGTACACTAGCTGTAGCATTAGCCTGTTGGGTATACTAGCTGTAGCATTAGCCTGTTGGGTATGCTATGCCAGGGTACCCCAATTGGCGGCCCGCAGGGTTTCTATCTGAGCCAAAAAAAAGTAGTGTGTATATATATATATATATATATATATATATATATATATATATATATATATATATATATATATATATATATATATATATATATATATATATATATATATATATATATATATATATAAATATTTTTATGTTCATTGTTGGAAAAACTGTAAGACTGTAAAAACACCAGAAAATCATCTCCAAGTGATTTTATTTTAGAAATCTGTTCCCCAAGTATTCCCATGCATAACAGAGACGTGATCGTATACAAACGTAAGCAAGGTTTCCGTCTGTTTCTCTGTGTGGACATCCAGGTTTCCCTCCAGCAGCCCTCTCCTCTCCATAGCTTGTTTGTCTCTGTTCCGTCCGGCAGTCTGTGGTCGGTCTTTCTTAGAATTATATTATTATTTTTAAGTCCATTTTATTTATTCTCTCTGTCACACTGTTCTGTTGGCAACGGTGTGTAGCTCCCAGTGTGTACCACCCTATTCCCTATGTAGTGCACTACTGTTGACCAAAATCAATAGGGTTCTGGTTAAAAGTAGTACACTGTATAGGCAATAGGATGCCATTTTGGATACTGCCAGTGAGTGTTCTGGGAACTCTTATGAAACTGGGTTCAAACCGAACCCAGCCAATAGCTGATGTTAAATAGGCCTCATTCTGTAGTAACTGGAGGCTATACCCACAATGAATCTCTGTTTTTTTATTGCCGCTATAGACCCATCAGAGATGTTTCTGTTCCGTTACACTGATAAGAGATCAACGATCAATTGGTTCAGTAATCCTCTGATGCTTCTTTTTTTCAATAGGGAAACACACACACACACACACACACACACACACACACACAGAACACACTTTTCCTTTCTGAATGCCATCTGTCAAACAAGCCAGAGTCCTTATACATTATCACCCATCTCGAATGGCACCCTATTCCCTATTATAGTGCACTACTACCCTATGGAATTTCATTAAAAGTAGTGGACTATCTAGGCCCCTCAAACTCAACTCTGGACCTTGAAGCCAGTTACACAACTTTTTTTTATTCATTGTTTCCCTCTAATCAGGCACTGACTTAGACCTGGGACATCAAGTGGATCTAGTTAATTATCAGGTAGGACATAAAACCAGCTGGCTCTGGACCTCGTAGGGTAAGAGTTGAGTACCCCTGGAATAGGGGGCCATTTGGAACCTAGCCTTGTTCTGGGTATTACAATGGCATCAATTCACAGTAATGAATTCCTTTAAAAATGGCATCAGCGATAATAGCAATAGCTTTGCTTTGTGAATTATTCATGTTTCTTCATTTCAGGAAAAACAGACATTTTCCATCAGGAACTTGTTGTAGCTACACTACTCCCCATGGAGGAATCTCTCTCTCTCTCTCTCTCTCTCCCCATGGAGGAATCTCTCCTCTCTCTCTCTCTCTCTCTCTCTCTCTCTCTCTCTCTCTCTCTCTCTCTCTCTCTCTCTCTCTCTCTCTCTCTCTTTCTCTCTCCCCATGGAGGAATCTCTCTCTCTCTCTCTCTCTCTCTCTCTCTCTCTCTCTCTCTCTCTCTCTCTCTCTCTCTCTCTCTCTCTTTCTCTCTCTCCCCATGGAGGAATCTCTCTCTCTCTCTCTCTCTCTCTCTCTCTCTCTCACTCACTGACTTCTACTCAGACAAAATCCCACTAATTTATCAGGCCTGCATTTTTAGAGCATATTTTTGGTCTATCTGAAAAGGGGTAGGCGGTAAACAACATGAACAAATAAAAGCCACCTGAAGACCTCGTCCCTTTTCCCCACTACGAGACATGAAGGAGAGTCTGAGAAACCGGGTGGCGAAAGAGAATTCTACTTTTCACATTACACCCTTACCTTTCGTTGTGGCTTGGACCGCAGCTCAAATTGAGCGTCAGTATCACAGGAGCCACTAGCCAGTAAAGCACAAACAATTCAACAATGACACACTTTTATTCTAAAAACATATTACACTATTGAATAATGCAATATTTCACACGTCTGTACGTGCAGATAATTAAAGGGTTTATTGTCTCTTTTGTAGGCTACACGTTACGTTTTATCAAGACAAAAGCACAGTTGCTATAGCAGCAAGTCTTCAAGTACCGTTTGCCTGTCGGAAATGAACGATTCATCCTCTCAAACCAATATAAAGTACAATAGGCTTACTTTACAACAAACCAGGCTTCCTTGACTTATCTCTCTCTCTCTCTCTCCGTTTGAAAAATGATTACTTGACCAGCATTTTACAACCGCTCTCAATCACTCACAGATGTCAGGGCTTGGACACGTCCCTGAAATGCCAAACGGTTGAACAGGAAAACTTACCATAGATTACCAATCCGCTGGACAAAGTTCCCATATAGATTGCTAGTCAGAGACCAGTACAAAGTTTACATTATCTCTATCCATAAAACCTCTTCCTGAGCCCCCCTCTGTTCCACACGGTGTGATCCTGATTCAACTGGTCAGCTCATCATCAAGCCCTTGATGAGTTGAATCACATGTGTTAGTCATGGAATAGGCCAGATTACTGGATGTGGCTAGGGTGGGAGTGGGAGATAACGTGTTGAAGTTAATGTGAGGGAGGATCAGAACACACACACACACACACATCATGGTAATCCTGATGAACCCTCCCATAATGGTCTGTCTCCAGCACTGCCACATGATAGACAGCTGTTGAGATGTGCTCAGACAGTTAAGATGACAGGGCTTCAGGAGGCTAATAGATAGTACACACAGGGCCTTAGAGAGACAAGCTCTAAAAGGGCAACTTGTTACATACTCTATGACAGATCCATATAGGGGGGCATTGCCCCCTAGACACTGACCTAAGATAAACTCTAAAAGGGCAACTTGTTCTCCCCATTGCTGATAAACTAACTTTCTGTGTGCTCTCTCCTGCCCCCTTCAGGCTGCGTTGAAGAAGTACCAAGTGGAGCACAAGAGTAAGGGAGAGAGTCTGGAGAAGTGTCAGGCTGAACTGAAGAAGCTCCGCAGGAAGAGCCAGGGCAGCAAGAACCCCTCCAAGTACGGAGAGAAGGAGATGCAGGTCAGTCTCTATGGAAGGGCCGACAGGCTCGGACGGACGCACGGCTACACGCATGGATGCACGCACACGCGGACAGACACATGGACACACGGCTGCTCTCTTTCTCTCACACGGCTACTCACTCACTCACTCACACAAGCAAGGGATAAAGGGTTCAACACACACTTTTGCTCACCTCAGGTCCAGGTCTGTTTGTGCCATCTTAGCTAGCTTTAGATGAGTAGTTGGTTAACAGTCTGATGGCCTTGGAACTACAGCTCCACCAGGCTGATGGCTAGCTTTAGATGGTTAGTTGGTAGTACAGCTCCACCAGGCTGATGGCTAGCTTTAGATGGTTAGTTGGTAGTACAGCTCCACCAGGCTGATGGCTAGCTTTAGATGGTTAGTTGGTAGTACAGCTCCACCAGGCTGATGGCTAGCTTTAGATGGTTAGTTGGTAGTACAGCTCCACCAGGCTGATGGCTAGCTTTAGATGGTTAGTTGGTAATACAGCTCCACCAGGCTGATGGCTAGCTTTAGATGGTTAGTTGGTAGTACAGCTCCACCAGGCTGATGGCTAGCTTTAGATGGTTAGTTGGTAATACAGCTCCACCAGGCTGATGGCTAGCTTTAGATGGTTAGTTGGTAGTACAGCTCCACCAGGCTGATGGCTAGCTTTAGATGGTTAGTTGGTAGTACAGCTCCACCAGGCTGATGGCTAGCTTTAGATGGTTAGTTGGTAGTTCAGCTCCACCAGGCTGATGGCTAGCTTTAGATGGTTAGTTGGTAGTACAGCTCCACCAGGCTGATGGCTAGCTTTAGATGGTTAGTTGGTAGTACAGCTCCACCAGGCTGATGGCTAGCTTTAGATGGTTAGTTGGTAGTACAGCTCCACCAGGCTGATGGCTAGCTTTAGATGCTGATTAGATGCACACAGGGACAGGACTGAGGGTGGAGAGTATTGGAGAACCGTGGACACGGTACTGCTCTGCCCTGAGTGTGGCAGGGGGAGAGAGGGCCCACAGGCACACACACACACAGGAAATAAGAAAACAAACTGTTTGCTAGTCCTGTTTTGAAACCATCACTCAGCTTTTTTTCTGTGTCTGTGTTACTCTGGCATGTATCAGTGATTGAATCACTCTGCTCAAGTCCCCTGTTACTGTAGCTCGGCCCACGGGGTTGGGCTGAACGCTGTGTAAAAACAGGCCTGGTAGCTGTAGCAGGTTTGCTCTTGTAAATGTGTGATTTCCAGAGTTAGTGTAAAACCTGCAGTGTAGTGAGGAGTAGCCAGACATAACTGTCAGAGTTAGTGTAAGACCTGCAGTGTAGTGAGGAGTAGCCAGACATAACTGTCAGAGTTAGTGTAAGACCTGCAGTGTAGTGAGCGGTAGCCAGACATAACTGTTAGTGTAAGACCTGCAGTGTAGTGAGGAGTAGCCAGACATAACTGTCAGAGTTAGTGTAAGACCTGCAGTGTAGTGAGGAGTAGCCAGACATAACTGTTAGTGAAAGACCTGCAGTGTAGTGAGGGGTAGCCAGACAGAACTGTCAGAGTTAGTGTAAGACCTGCAGTGTAGTGAGGCGTAGCCAGACATAACTGTCAGAGTTAGTGTAAGACCTGCAGTGTGGTGAGGGGTAGCCAGACATAACTGTCAGAGTTAGGAGACATCCAGCTGATCCACACTAAAAGCTGGAGCCTGACTGCTGCTGTGAGACGGAATGCGGAAGCTGTTCAGGGACCATCAATAACATTTATTTAAATCAATCAAATGTATTTATAAAGCCCTTTTTACATCAGCCGATGTCACAAAGTGCTGTACAGAAACCCAGCCTAAAAAAACAAACAGCGAGCAATGCAGATGTAGAAGCACGGTGGCTATAAAACACTCTCTAGAAAGGCAGGAACCTAGGTAGAAACATAGAGAGGAACCAGGCTCTGAGGGGTGGCAGTCCTCTTCTGGCTGTACTGGGTTGAGGTTATAACAGTACATGGCCAAGATGTTCAAATGTTCACAGATGACCAGCAGGGTCAAATAATAATAATCACAGTGGTTGTAGAGGGTGCAACAGGTCAGCACCTCAGGAGTAAATCGCAGTTGTCTTTTCAAAGCAGAGAGTTGATAACAGCAGGTCCGGGACAAGGTGATTGAGTAAAAAGCCCCCACACCACTAGAGGGATATCTTCAAACCACCAACTTACTACCCTGAGACAAGGCCGAGTACAGCCCATGAAGATCTCCCCCCACGGCACGAACCCGAGGGGGGCGCCAACCCGGACCGGAAGATCACATCAGCGATGCCCCCCTCCTAGGGGGAGCTTTTCATGTTTTGCTGGGCTCCCCTGTTACCTCTCCTGGATGCTCCAGCCCTTCCTCTGGTGACAGGGACAGTCTAGAAGTGTTAGATGTGGCTTGCCACTGTGTGACGTTGGGACGAGAAGCATTTCGCTACATGTGTATGTGACCAATAACATGTGATTTGATTTGATGAGGTTCTATCTATTCAAAGCATAGTTCGAAGATATTGAGCATCAAAGTTTTCAGATCCCAGATCTCAGATCTGTTTTGTAGTGACTTCTTCTTTCATAACCCATGAAGGTCCTCACCTTAAAGGTTCCTAAAGTGCAGAGTATCAAAACCCTGAGACATTTGTAAATATATCATTTTTAGAGGGGTGCAATTGCAGATAGAACCTTTAATGTTGAACCCAGATTGATATTTCAGAGCCGTAAGGTCCTATCTGACTGACACAGTCCAGTTTTTAGACGTGTTCAGTTTTTACTGGCAAAGACGTGTTGTTCTGATTGGTCCGTCTGTATTTGTTCAGGCTTTTGATTGGCTTGCATTGGGGTTTATGCAGATATAACTTTCTAGTCTAGTACTTTTTCAAGAACCATCTGTATATGTATATGGGACTAACTCCTATGGGACTAACTCCTATGGGACTAACTCCTATGGGACTAACTCCTATGGGACTAACTCCTATGGGACTAACTCCTATGGGACTAACTCTTATTCGACAAAAATGTCAGATTGAAGCTTAGTCTCAAGGTGTCGGTATTGTGTCTGTCAGAGTACCAGGGAGAGATTGTTGAGTACTGTGATGCATAGAGCATTATCTAACACTGTCTCCAGCCCAATTCCTTTAGCAGACTTATGTTACCTTGTAATATGTATTCTACTACCTCACCCACAGCATACCATGGGTCATCCTCAGTCAGTCCCATCCTCCCCTGAAAGCTCGATTCAGTGTATTTTATTAGGGAGTCAAACTCCGACCAAGTCCTCTTTATACAGATGAGCTCTGAATGACAAAAATACACACAGGAAATGCAAAACAAAAACAATGTCACAGAAAACAAACACATCGGACGTGTCCCAATTCCCATACTTGCATTCTAAATAGTAGGCATTTTAGGTTTTCGAGAATAGAACGTTTTAGTAGTGTGAAATTTAAACAATCAGGTATGCTTCAAATGTGAGGATGTTATACTCATTTTGGCTTTTCATCTAGTAGAATTCACTGAGGAAGAGAACGGTCTTTCCAGACTGTTTGACAACAGCTGTTAATGAGATAAGAGGACATGATGCACCCGAATCAACCAATGGTGCATTAGGGTTACACATTCTCTGTATGGGTGAGCCTAGTATGTTGATTAAAAAAGTATGGCTTGGCTGTTTGCTTGTTGGGCCCACCTGCAGACAGGTCCCAACTCATCTAGCCTTGGTCCTAATAACACACGGTACCTTACCAGGGAGAGGAGAAAGCAATCTCCCTTCTCATTTTCACACTGCTCAATTTTCCTGATCATATCACGTACAGTATGGCTGTGGGCGAGGGAGGGAGGGAGGGAGAGAAGGAGGGGGGAGTCAACTCATTTGTGCTGGAGCCCCACTGGGACTAAGCAACTACAGCTTACAGTCCCCCTCACACACACGCCCCACAGGGACTACAGAACCGCAGCCTACAGTCCGACACAGACTCTTATACCGCCAACATTGAAACAGCAGCCAGCTACAGTAGTACCTCACCAGCCTGGGAACAGCAGCCAACTACAGTAGTACCTCACCAGCATGGGAACAGCAGCCAACTACAGTAGTACCTCACCAGCCTGGGAATAACAGCCAGCTACAGTAGTACCTCCCCAGTCTGGGAACAACAGCCAGCTACAGTAGTACCTCCCCAGCCTGGGAACAACAGCCAGCTACAGTAGTACCTCCCCAGCCTGGGAACAACAGCCAGCTACAGTAGTACCTCCCCAGCCTGGGAACAACAGCCAGCTACAGTAGTACCTCCCCAGTCTGGGAACAACAGCCAGCTACAGTAGTACCTCCCCAGCCTGGGAACAACAGCCAGCTACAGTAGTACCTCCCCAGTCTGGGAACAACAGCCAGCTACAGTGGTAACTCACCAGCCTGGGGGGACTTTATCTAACATAGTAATGCTATCAGAAAAACTGATTAAAAGCTGATTGATTGGAATGAATCATTCTAACACATACCTTCTAACAGGGTTGTGAATGTTGAACGATGATGTTGTTTTTCCTCATAATATAACACACACTAAACATGTGTTTAAGATGGCGGTGGGTGTGACAGAATGTTTTCTTCTCTTCTGCTGTGTCAGGGAAGTAAATTATGTGTGAGTGCAGTCTGGTGGAGGACAGGAATGGTTAGGTTCTCTGTGTTTGTTGTTCACACTCTGTCTTTTTCACCATCTCTTTCCCTCCTCCCTCCCCCTCCTACATCCCTGTGCTCAGTGCTTTTTCTTTGCCTTTTGTAGCACCACACACACACACACACACACACACACACACACACACACACACACACACACACACGCGCGCTGCTTAGTAGCCCTGTGATGTTAAATGTTGCTAATGATCTCGTTATGTTGTTGACTAGAGTGGACCAAGGCTAGGTGCAGCAGGAAGGACCTTTAGATGAATATTACACTCCCCAACACTACACACACACACACACCCCAACACCACACACACACACCCCAACACCACACACACACACCCCAACACCACACCCCAACACCACACACACACACACCCCAACACCACACACACACCCCCCAACACCACACACACACCCCCCAACACCACACACACACCCCCCAACACCACACACACACACCCCAACACTACACACACACACCCCAACACTACACACACACACACCCCAACACCCCACACACACACACACACACACACACACACACCCCAACACCACACACACACACACACACACACACACACCCCAACACCCCACACACATACACCCCAACACTACACACACACACACCCCAACACCACACACACACCCCCCAACACTACACACACCCCCCAACACTACACACACACACCCCCCAACACTACACACACACACCCCCCAACACTACACACACACACCCCCCAACACCACACACACACACACCCCAACACCACACACACACTCACCCCAACACCACACACACACACTCACCCCAACACCACACACACACACACTCACCCCAACACCACACACACACACACTCACCCCAACACCACACACACACACACACCAACACCACACACACACACACACACACACACACACACCCCAACACCACACACACACACACACACCCCAACACCACACACACACACACACACACACACACACACCCCAACACCACACACACACACATACATACCCCAACACCACACACACATCCCAACACCACACACACCACACACACCTCGACGCCACACATGCGCACACCCCCGACGCTGTCCTAACCGATTGTATATACAGTTGAAGTCAGAAGTTTTCATACACTTAGGTTGGAGTCATTAAAACTCGTTTTTCAACCAGTCCACAAATTTCTTGTTGACAAACTATTGTTTTTGCAAGTCGGTTAGGATCTACTTTGTGCATGACACAAGAAAATGTTCCAACAATAGTTTACAGACAGATTATTTAACTTATAATTCACTGTATCACAATTCCAGTGGGTCAGAAGTTTACATACACTAAGTTGACTGTGCCTTTAAACAGCTTGGAAAATTCCAGAAAATAATATCATGGCTTTAAAAGCTTCTGATAGGCTAATTGACATCATTTGAGTCAATTGGAGGTGTACCTGTGGATGTATTTCAAGCCCTACCTTCAAACTCAGTGCCTCTTTGCTTGACATCATGGGAAAATCTAAAGAAATCAGCCAAGACCTCAGAAAAATATTGTAGACCTCCACAAGTCTGATTCATCCTTGGGAGCAATTTCCAAATGCCTGAAGGTACCACGCTCATCTGTATAAACAATAGTACGCAAGTATAAAACTATGGGACCACGCAGCCGTCGTACCGCTCAGGAAGGAGATGTGTTCTGTCTCCTAGAAATTAACATACTTTGGTGCGAAAAGTGCAAATCAATCCCAGAACCACAGCAAAGGATCTTGTGAAGAGACTGGAGGAAACAGGTACAAAAGTATCTATCCACAGTAAAAATGCGTCCTATATCGACATAACCTGAAAGGCCACTCAGCAAGGAAGAAGCCACTGCTCCAAAACTGCCAGACTACGGTTTGCAACTGCACACGGGGACAAAGATCGTACTTTTTGGAGAAATTCCTCTGGTCTGATGAAACAAAAATAGAACGCTTTGGCCATAATGACCATCATTATGTTTGGAAGAAAAAGGGGGTTGCTTGCAAGCCGAAGAACACCATCCCAACCGTGAAGCACAGGGTTGGCAGCCTCATGTTGTGGGGGTGATTTGCTGCAGGATGGACTGATGCACTTCACAAAATACATGGCATCATGAGGATGGAAAATGATGTGGATATATTGAAGGAACATCTCAAGACATCAGTTAAAGCTTGGTCGCAACTGAGTCTTCCAAATGGTCAATGACCCCAAGCATACTTCCAAAGTTGTGGCAAAATGGCTTAAGGACAACAAAGTCAAGGCCATCACAAAGCCCTGACCTCAATCCTATAGAAAATGTGTGGGCAGAATTGAAAAAGCGTGTGTAAGCAAAGAGGCCTAGATCCTGACTCAGTTACACCAGCTCTGTCAGGAGGAATGGGCCAAAATTCACCCAACTTATTGTGGGAAGCTTGTGGAAGGCTACCCAAAACGTTTGACCCAAGTTAAACAATTTAAAGGCAATGCTACCAAATACTAATTGAGTGTATGTAAACGTCTGACCCACTGGGAATGTGATGAAATAAATAAAAGCTGAAATAAATAGAGATAATTATCATTCTGACGTGTGTGTGTGTGTGTGTGTACAGTGAAGAGGCGACTCTGGGATGCTGGCCTTCTCGGCAGAGTTCCTCTGTCCAGTGTCTGTGTTCTTTTGCCCATCTTAATGTTTTTATTTTTCTTGGCCAGTCTGAGAGATGGCTATTTCTTTGCAACTCTGCGTGGAAGGCCAGCATCGCGGAGTCGCCTCTTCATTGTTGACGTTGACACTGGTGTTTTGCGGGTACTATGTAATGAAGCTGCCAGTTGAGGACTTGTGTGGCACCTGTTTATCAAACTGTTCTGTGAAGGGAGCAGTGCACAGCGTTGTACGAGATCTTCAGTTTCTTGGCAAATTTCTCGCATGGAATAGCCTTCATTTCTCAGAACAAGAATAGACTGATGAGTTTCAGAAGAAAGTTCTTTGTGCTTTTCTTTAAAAAACAAGGACATTTCTAAGTGACCCCAAACTTTTGAACGGAAATGGATGGATGGATGGATGGATGGATGGATGGATGGATGGATGGATGGATGGATGGATGGATGGATGGATGGATGGATGGATGGATAGAGAGAGAGAGAGAGAGAGAGAGAGAGAGAGAGAGAGAGAGAGAGAGAGAGAGAGAGAGAGAGAGAGAGAGAGAGAGAGAGAGAGAGAGAGAGAGAGAGAGAGAGAGAGAGAGAGAGAGAGAGAGAGAGAGAGAGAGAGAGAGAGAGAGAGAGAGAGAGAGAGAGAGAGAGAGAGAGAGAGAGAGAGAGAGAGAGAGAGAGAGAGAGAGAGAGAGAGAGAGAGAGAGAGAGAGAGAGAAGAGAGAGAGAGAGAGAGAGAGAGAGAGAGAGAGAGAGAGAGAGAGAGAGAGAGAGAGAGAGAGAGAGAGAGAGAGAGAGAGAGAGAGAGAGAGAGAGAGAGAGAGAGAGAGAGAGAGAGAGAGAGAGAGAGAGAGAGAGAGAGAGAGAGAGAGAGAGAGAGAGAGAGAGAGAGAGAGAGAGAGAGAGAGAGAGAGAGAGAGAGAGATAGGATGGTTGTGTGTGCAGGAATAAAGCACAGGAACAGCATCATGTACTGTTCATTATTTTATTAGTCTTTGATGCCCAGCACTTGTGTATACATGTAGCATGGGCCCATCACCTACACACAGTTCAGAAATGAACCGGCTATAAGTATTAGTGGAGCTTCCTTGGTCTGGAATAATGGACTTGACTATTGATCTCCTACTCAATCATTAAGTTTGCCGATGATTCAACAGTTGTAGGCCTGATTTACTAACAGTGACAGCCTACAAGGAGGAGGTGAGAGCCCTGGTGGAGTGGTGCCGGGAAAACAGCCTCTCCCTTAATGTCAACAAAACAAAGGAGCTGATCGTTGACTTGCAGCGATGACACACCCCCATCCACATCGATGGGGCTGCTCTGGAGAGGGTGAAAAGCTTCAAGTTCCTCTGCTTGCACATCACTGACAATCTGAAATGGTCCACTCACACAGACAGTGTGGTGACGAAGGCGCAATAGCACCTCTTCAACCTCAGGAGCCTGAAGAAATGTCACAGGAAGGCAGAGAAGATCATCATGGACCTCAGCCACCACCTGAGCCTGACCTCAGCCACCACCTGAGCCAGGCAGGCCAAAGCTCCATCCCACCAAAACAGGCTGAAATGTCAGTCTTTTCAAACGTGCTGGTCCAGATACTGTCTTTTCTCTCCCTCGCTCTCTCGCTCTGCAGTATGTAGCGTGACTCATTCCACAGCAGTCTAACTTTTTCACGAAACAGAAATAAATCTAGAATTGGCTTCCTATTTCGCAACAAAGCATCCTTCACTCATGCTGCCAAACATACCCTTGTAAAACTGACCATCCTACCAATCCTCGACTTTGGCGATGTAATTTACAAAATAGCCTCCAATACCCTACTCAACAAACTGGATGCAGTCTATCACAGTGCAATCCGTTTTGTCACCAAAGCCCCATACACTACCCACCATTGCGACCTGTACGCTCTCGTTGGCTGGCCCTCGCTTCATACTCGTCGCCAAACCCACTGGCTCCATGTCATCTACAAGACCCTGCTAGGTAAAGTCCCCCCTTATCTCAGCTCGCTGGTCACCATAGCATCTCCCACCTGTAGCACACGCTCCAGCAGGTATATCTCTCTAGTCACCCCCAAAACCAATTCTTTCTTTGGCCGCCTCTCTTTCCAGTTCTCTGCTGCCAATGACTGGAACGAACTACAAAAATCTCTGAAACTGGAAACACTTATCTCCCTCACTAGCTTTAAGCACCAACTGTCAGAGCAGCTCACAGATTACTGCACCTGTACATAGCCCACATATAATTTAGCCCTATCAACTACCTCTTTCACAACTGTATTTAATTTATTTATTTTGCTCCTTTGCACCCCATTATTTTTATTTCTACTTTGCACATTCTTCCATTGCAAAACTACCATTCCAGTGTTTTACTTGCTATATTGTATTTACCTTGCCACCAAGGCCTTTTTTGCCTTTACCTCCCTTCTCACCTCATTTGCTCACATTGTATATAGACTTGTTTATACTTTATTATTGACTGTATGTTTGTTTTACTCCATGTGTAACTCTGTGTTGTTGTATCTGTCGAACTGCTTTGCTTTATCTTGGCCAGGTCGCAATTGTAAATGAGAACTTGTTCTCAACTAGCCTACCTGGTTAAATAAAGGTAAAATAAAATAAAATAAATAAATAAAAAAATAACTAATAAAAAAGAGAATAAAACCATCTTCATCTTGTCAGACTTCTGTATTCTGTGCTGTAATGGTTCATTGAAATGGCTCCCATCACGACTACTGACTCGCTTTATTGCTCTACTCTGACTAGGGGACACGGACGCACGCACGCACGCACGCACGCACGCACGCACGCACACAGAGAGAGACACAGGAATCTCTAGTCATGATCCTTCCATCTCAGGTTGTCTGCTCTGAGATGTTGTAAAGGATAGTTGGTGGGTTTATCCTAATGCACAAGCTATTTCATCCAACTAAAGTAGTTTTGATGTTGTTCAGTTTCATCTGTCTGGTTTTGTTGATTCCACCACAGTTGGAATTCCAATGTACAGGTGTCCACTGTTCGTCAGTGGGGAAACAGCGCTCAGTGCTGGTGAAGATGTGTAACTGCTCTGTCTCAAACACAACCAAACAACCTAATGGAAGAAAACTGAACTCTCCTTTTTGTTTCAAAGGTTTTCCATTTGGAGTAAACATTTTCCATTATAAAACATTTTTTTCAACTGTTCGCTATGGTCTTCGTCTAATGAATACACCCCAGAGCTCAGTGTATAGTGGCACATTTCGAATCTAATCAGCCTCGTTCTAATCAGCCTCGTTCCTTTCGGTTCTAATCAGCCTCGTTCTAATCAGCCTCGTTCCTTTCAATTCTAATCAGCCTCGTTCTAATCAGCCTCGTTCCTTTCAGTTCTAATCAGCCTCGTTCTAATCAGCCTCGTTCCTTTCGGTTCTAATCAGCCTCGTTCCTTTCAGTTCTAATCAGTCTCGTTCTAATCAGCCTCGTTCCTTTCAGTTCTAATCAGCCTCGTTCCTTTCAGTTCTAATCAGCCTCGTTCCTTTCAATTCTAATCAGCCTCGTTCTAATCAGCCTCGTTCCTTTCAGTTCTAATCAGCCTCGTTCCTTTCAATTCTAATCAGCCTCGTTCTAATCAGCCTCGTTCCTTTCAATTCTAATCAGCCTCGTTCTAATCAGCCTCGTTCCTTTCGGTTCTAATCAGCCTCGTTCCTTTCAGTTCTAATCAGCCTCGTTCCTTTCAGTTCTAATCAGCCTCGTTCCTTTCAAATCTAATCAGCCTCGACTGATGAAGCTACGGGAGAATAGGGTATTATGATTGAATATGATTGTTGTGAGATTTCTGTATTGTGTGTGGATCGAGAGTGAGAGAGCGGTCTCATTAGATACTGTCTGTCACTCACACTGTAGAGATATGATACAAGTCAATAACAATGGCTGACTGGCTGGGAGCTCCACTCTTGTCTGTGTGTGTGTTGGAACAGAGTCATATATCTGATCTCCAGTGTGTCGGAGATTAATAAACTCTCTTTCCCAGAATGAGTGTTCTCACATGGGAATGCCACTGTTATTATGAAGTTCATTATCAACACACCGACAGACCTGCCACTGTTATTACGGAGTTCATTATCAACACACAGACAGACCTGACACTGTTATTATGAAGTTCATTATCAACACACAGACAGACCTGCCACTGTTATTACGGAGTTCATTATCAAAATTATCAAAATAAGTATTTGGTCACCTACAAACAAGCAAGATTTCTGGCTCTCATAGACCTGTAACTTCTTCTCTAAGAGGCTCCTCTGTCCTCCACTCGTTGCCTGTATTAATGGCACCTGTTTGAACTTGTTATCAGTATAAAATACAGCTGTCCACAACATCAAACAGTCACACTCCAAACTCCACTATGGCCAAGACCAAAGAGCTGTCAAAGGTGGCTGACTAAATACTTTTTTGTCCCACTGTACCTGACACTGTTATTACGAAGTTCAATATCAACACACAGACAGACCTGACACTGTTATTACGAAGTTCAATATCAACACACAGACAGACCTGACACTGTTATTACGGAGTTCATTATCAACACAAACGTACCTGACACTGTTATTACGGAGTTCATTATCAACACACCGACAGACCTGACACTGTTATTACGGAGTTCATTATCAACACACAGACAGACCTGACACTGTTATTACGGAGTTCATTATCAACACACAGACAGACCTGACACTGTTATTACGGAGTTCATTATCAACACAGACGTACCTGACACTGTTATTACGGAGTTCATTATCAACACACAGACAGACCTGACACTGTTATTACGGAGTTCATTATCAACACACAGACAGACCTGACACTGTTATTACGGAGTTCATTATCAACACAGACATACCTGACACTGTTATTACGGAGTTCATTATCAACACAGGCGTACCTGACACTGTTATTACGGAGTTCATTATCAACACAGACGTACCTGACACTGTTATTACGGAGTTCATTATCAACACACAGACGTACCTGACACTGTTATTACGGAGTTCATTATCAACACACCGACAGACCTGACACTGTTATTACGGAGTTCATTATCAACACAGACAGACCTGACACTGTTATTACGGAGTTCATTATCAACACACCGACAGACCTGACACTGTTATTACGGAGTTCATTATCAACACACAGACAGACCTGACACTGTTATTACGGAGTTCATTATCAACACACAGACAGACCTGACACTGTTATTACGGAGTTCATTATCAACACAGACGTACCTGACACTGTTATTACGGAGTTCATTATCAACACAGACGTACCTGACATTGTTATTACGGAGTTCATTATCAACACACCGACAGACCTGACACTGTTATTACGGAGTTCATTATCAACACACTGACAGACCTGACACTGTTATTACGGAGTTCATTATCAACACACAGACAGACCTGACACTGTTATTACGGAGTTCATTATCAACACACAGACAGACCTGACACTGTTATTACGGAGTTCATTATCAACACACAGACAGACCTGACACCTGTTATTACGGAGTTCATTATCAACACACAGACAGACCTGACACTGTTATTACGGAGTTCATTATCAACACACACAGGGGCACAATGGCTGTTTACAACACAGTTTACATGGACTTAGTTTTTTGTCCTAACATCTAAAGGTGTGTTTTGGAGGGCCACTGTCTCACCTCTTGTCTCTGTGTTTTGTCCTGTAGTTTGTGGAGACCATCAGTAGTAAGCAGAGTGAACTGGACACCTTCATAGCAGAGGGCTACAAGACTGCTCTGTCTGAGGAGCGCAGGAGGTACTGTTTCCTGGTGGACAGACAGTGTGCTGTGGCCAAGAACAGCAGCGCCTACCACGGCAAGGTAAGGGTTAACACAACTGGCTCTGTGGGGTGGTTGTGTGTGGGGGGGGGGTTGTTGACCAGGTGGCAATGTAAAATGCATGGGTTTGGTATCTGTCTGTCTCAATGGCGTAATCAGTAATATTTTCTGATGTTTATAATGGTCATATAACTGAATGATAAGCCTATACTTCTCTGTAATATAATGTATATGTATACAATATATATATATAGTGTGTGTGTGTGTGTGTGTGTATATAACTCTGTGACCTTGGCCTGGGGTCATCTCATCACAACTCTATTTGACAAAACTGATTAAGGTATCATCCCAAATGGCACCATATTCCCTATGTAGGGCACTACTTTAGACCAGGGCCCTCTTTGAAAGGTTACCATTTGGGACATAATATATGACAGGCTGTTAGGAGATGTTCTGGCTTCATGATAGATCCAGTTGATATAATATTCATAGTCTATTTCATTGCTGCATATGAATAATACCGTATTTCCTGAGAAACGTCATGGAGAGGAGGATATGTAAAGAGGTTGTACAGGTGTGGGTGGATGGGTGGGTGTTAGTGCAGCTGTTTCCTGGGATCACTAAGGAGGGAGGGTGTGTGTGTGTGGCGGACGGGGCGACAAGTACGTACAAACACACACACTGCTGCTGACCATTTCTAGAACATGGAGTCCAGTGGTTTAATCAGCACGGGGGTGTGTGTGTGTGGGAAGAGCTCAAAGGCTGTGCTGAAGAGTCCTCTCGGAGAGAGGGGAAAGAGAGAGATGCACAGAGAGAGAGAGACTGGAGAGAGTAAGAGAGACTGGCGAGAGAGTGAGAGTACAGCTGGCGCAGCGTAGCATCTAGGTTGTGGTCTGAGTCACCTGGGACTCATTGGTGCAGCCTGGTTGGTTCTACACACACACACACACACACACACACACACACACACACACACACACACACACAGGGACACACACACACAGGGACACACACACACGGACACACAGGGACACACACACACGGACACACAGGGACACACACACACACACACACAGGGACACACACACACACAGGGACACACACACACAGGGACACACACACACAGGGACACACAGGGACACACAGGGACACACAGGGAAGCTGCTCTGCTCTCTGGGATGAATGGGGCTTAATAGAGGCTGTCTCTTAAATGGCACCCTATTCCCTACATAGTGCACTAGTTTTGCCCAGAGCCCATACAAAGTAGGGTGGGAATAGAAAGCCATTTGGAACCCAGAGAGAGAGGGAATATAAGAGAGGAACAGAACAGGAATGTTGGAGGGAGAGTGAAAGTTACCATGAAAGATGACTGGAGATCTTCAAGGTGATGATGTGTGTTAGATCAGAAGAGCTTGGTGTGGCAGACGTTGTAGTCAAGATGACAAGGATCTAAAGAAGTGGATCTTTAAATCTTAGTCATGTGTTATAGCTTCCATCTCTAGAGAAGTGAATCTCTAAATCTTAGTCGTGTGTTATAGCTTTCATCTCTAGAGAAGTGGATCTCTAAATCTTAGTCGTGTGTTATAGCTTCCATCTCTAGAGAAGTAGATCTCTAAATCATAGTCATGTGTCATAGCTTCCATCTCTAGAAAAGTAGATCTCTAAATCATAGTCATGTGTCATAGCTTCCATCTCTAGAGAAGTAGATCTCTAAATTGTAGTCATGTGTTACAGCTTCCACGTGTTACACTAATCAATGACTGTTGTCTATAGACTCATCTGGTGTGTGTTGACTTATTGATTGATCTCTATCTGTCCAGGGTAAAGACCTGCTGACCCAGAAGATCCCAGTATGGCAGCAGGCTTGTTCAGACCCCAACAAGCTACCAGAGCGGGCCATGCTCCTAGCCCAGCAGATGGGCTCCGGGTCCAGCACGGGCACCGCTTCCCTGACCATGGGGGGCTCCAGCCCCCTGAACACCTCCAAGTCTAACCTGTCCAACCTGGTCATCTCTGACCCCATCCCCGGGGCTCAGCCACTCCCTGTCCCCCCAGAACTGGCTGTCTTCATGGGTGGTGGGCTGGGACACCAGGCGGTGAGTGGTGGGGCTGGGGCACCAGGCGGTGAGTGGTGGGGCTGGGGCACCAGGCGGTGAGTGGTGGGGCTGGGGCACCAGGCGGTGAGTGGTGGGGCTGGGGCACCAGGCGGTGAGTGGTGGGGCTGGGGCACCAGGCGGTGAGTGGTGGGGCTGGGGCACCAGGCGGTGAGTGGTGGGCTGGGGCACCAGGCGGTGAGTGGTGGGGCTGGGGCACCAGGCGGTGAGTGGTGTGTCTGGGTGAGCGGGCTGGTAATGTTGATTTCTGGGGAAGGTTTCTCTCACTCTGTAGGTGTTGGGAATATTAATATTCAGCTGTGAATTGTATTGTTTTTTATTAGTTCCTACCAAGACAGCAGATACTCTTCCTGGGGTTTATTATGGATCCCCATTAGTTCCTACCAAGACAGCAGCTACTCTTCCTGGGCTTTATTATGGATCCCCATTAGTTCCTGCCAAGACAGCAGCTACTCTTCCTGGGGTTTATTATGGATCCCCATTAGTTCCTGCCAAGGCAGCAGCTACTCTTCCTGGGGTTTATTATGGATCCCCTTTAGTTCCTGCCAAGGCAGCAGCTACTCTTCCTGGGGTTTATTATGGATCCCTATTAGTTCCTGACAAGGAAGCAGCTACTCTTCCTGGGGTTTATTATGGGTCCCCATTAGTTCCTGACAAGGAAGCAGCTACTCTTCCTGGGGTTTATTATGGGTCCCCATTAGTTCCTGCCAAGACAGCAGCTACTCTTCCTGGGGTTTATAGTGGATCCCCATTAGTTCCTACCAAGGCAGCAGCTACTCTTCCTGGGGTTTATTATGGATCCCTATTAGTTCCTACCAAGACAGCAGCTACTCTTCCTGGGGTCCAGCAACATTAAGACAGTTATATACAAAATAAGAGGTTTAATGCAATCAGAGCGGTAAAGGTGTCAGAGCGGTAAAGGTGTCAGAGCGGTAAAGGTGTCAGAGCGGGAAAGGTGTCAGAGCGGGAAAGGTGTCAGAGCGGGAAAGGTGTCAGAGCGGGAAAGGTGTCAGAGCGGGAAAGGTGTCAGAGCGGTAAGCGGTAAAGGAGTCAGAGCAGTTAAAGGTGTCAGAGCGGTAAAGGTGTCAGAGCGGTAAAGGTGTCAGAGCGGTAAGCGGTAAAGGAGTCAGAGCAGTTAAAGGTGTCAAATATATGAAGCACATGGAAGCATACAATATCTTTGAAGACGACAGAACAGACTCTAACATAACTCTAGAAGTACATATCCTGAAGAAAATGTGGTGTGCACGCTAGCTTGTGAAGGATCAATTGATTGACTGATAGCCTGAACATGTGAAAGTTGGTTTTGGTGCCTATAGCTTATTTGGCCAAGGAGCAGGATCATTTTAAATACCTACCACTGTATTACTGTGGTTCTCATTCAAACCCATGTAAATGTAGGCACGTTTTAAATGCTTATATTTGAAAAATATATAAACCGTATTAAATCTGAATGCGTGCAAACTAAGTTGGGTCAGTCTGAACATCTCTGAACAAACATTAGTTTGACATTGATCTCTTAAACGGTTTAAGAGCAGAGTCAAATCCAAATACCTCCCATTCAAGCCTATGGAGCTTTTATTGACATTTTAAAAATGGTTTCATGAAGTATAAACTGAATGCAATGAATCTAATTGGGGTCAGTTTGGAGTTGACAGTTTAAACGGGGAAAGAGGAGATGAATCTAATTGGGGTCAGTTTGGAGTTGACAGTTTAAACGGGGAAAGAGGAGATGAATCTAATTGGGGTCAGTTTGGAGTTGACAGTTTAAACGGGGAAAGAGGAGATGAATCTAATTGGGGTCAGTTTGGAGTTGACAGTTTAAACGGGGAAAGAGGAGATGAATCTAATTGGGGTCAGTTTGGAGTTGACAGTTTAAATGGGGAAAGAGGAGATGAATCTAATTGGGGTCAGTTTGGAGTTGACAGTTTAAACGGGGAAAGAGGAGATGAATCTAATTGGGGTCAGTTTGGAGTTGACAGTTTAAACGGGGAAAGAGGAGATGAATCTAATTGGGGTCAGTTTGGAGTTGACAGTTTAAACGGGGAAAGAGGAGATTAATCTAATTGGGGTCAGTTTGGAGTTGACAGTTTAAACGGGGAAAGAGGAGATGAATCTAATTGGGGTCAGTTTGGAGTTGACAGTTTAAACGGGGAAAGAGGAGATGAATCTAATTGGGGTCAGTTTGGAGTTGACAGTTTAAACGGGGAAAGAGGAGATGAATCTAATTGGGGTCAGTTTGGAGTTGACAGTTTAAACGGGGAAAGAGGAGATGAATCTAATTGGGGTCAGTTTGGAGTTGACAGTTTAAACGGGGAAAGAGGAGATGAATCTAATTGGGGTCAGTTTGGAGTTGACAGTTTAAACGGGGAAAGAGGAGATTAATCTAATTGGGGTCAGTTTGGAGTTGACAGTTTAAACGGGGAAAGAGGAGATTAATCTAATTGGGGTCAGTTTGGAGTTGACAGTTTAAACGGGGAAAGAGGAGATTAATCTAATTGGGGTCAGTTTGGAGTTGACAGTTTAAACGGGGAAAGAGGAGATGAATAGAAATGACATATTTTATCAAGTCTATGGCCCGTTTCCTCCCCATTTGAAATGCATTAGGAGCTCATTTAAATATTGTTCTAGTTTAAAAAGTATAAATGCTACCCAAAATATTTCTTCAAGCAACCCGAGTTGAGGCAGTCTGGAAGTTGATTTCGTTTGAATAGTTTAAGTCGTTTAAGGGCTAATAATAATATGAGTATATAAGAAATGCAGAGAATACACACCTAATTACAACAAATGAATTGATACTCTTAATTTAAGCTTGGATTTCAGGCGAGTGTGTGTGTGTGTGTGAATAAATTGTCTCTGCTTCCTGAGTAAACAGACTAAATCAGCCTGTAGCCAGAGACTTCTGGCCCTCGGTGGGGAAACTAAACTACTCATTTACATATTACACTTTTAATGATGCAGCTTATTAATTAGGTATTAAACTCGTGTTGTAAGATGAGAAGTGGAGGCTTACATATGACCTATGAACAACACCTCTGTCTGAATATTCATTCTCTAACTGGATCTTTGCCAAAAGCTTTTATCCATCATTTCACTTTCTGAATAAACCAACCGGAAGTCAGTCAACAAACTGGTTAAATCGTCTCTGTGCTCCATGGCAGAAGATGAAGAATGGCAGGAAATTACCTCTAAAAGTTCTCTCTGCTGTCAAGAGGGGGCCGCTAAAATGTTTTGCTCACAAAGTTGCTGCATGTGTGGGTGCGGAGGTGGGTGCGGGTGTGTTAGTGCGGGTGTGGGTGCAGGTACGGATGCGGGTACCCCCATCATATTTGATTTGGCCCCACCCCCATCATATTTGATTTGGCCCCACCCCCATCAGATTTGATTTGGCCCCACCCCCATCAGATTTGATTTGGCCCCACCCCCATCAGATTTGATTTGGCCCCACCCCCATCATATTTGATTTGGCCCCACCCCCATCATATTTGATTTGGCCCCACCCCCATCATATTTGATTTGGCCCCACCCCCATCATATTTGATTTGGCCCCACCCCCATCAGATTTGATTTGGCCCCACCCCCATCAGATTTGATTTGGCCCCACCCCCATCATATTTGATTTGGCCCCACCCCCATCAGATTTGATTTGGCCCCACCCCCATCAGATTTGATTTGGCCCCACCCCCATCAGATTTGATTTGGCCCCACCCCCATCAGATTTGATTTGGCCCCACCCCCATCAGATTTGATTTGGCCCCACCCCCATCAGATTTGATTTGGCCCCACCCCCATCAGATTTGATTTGGCCCCACCCCCATCAGATTTGATTTGGCCCCACCCCCATCAGATTTGATTTGGCCCCACCCCCATCATATTTGATTTGGCCCCACTCCATCATATTTGATTTGGCCCCACCCCCATCATATTTGATTTGGCCCCACCCCCATCATATTTGATTTGGCCCCACCCCCATCAGATTTGATTTGGCCCCACCCCCATCAAAGTAGCCTGTCCCTGTTCTAGACGAAACATTGAACGCAAGACTGTATATGGATATACTGTAGCTTCTCCCACACACACTATAGATACCAGACTGTATATGGATATACTGTAGCTTCTCCCACACAACCTACACACACTATAGATACCAGACTGTATATGGATATACTGTAGCTTCTCCCACACACACTATAGATACCAGACTGTATATGGATATACTGTAGCTTCTCCCACACACACTATAGATACCAGACTGTATATTGATATACTGTAGCTTCTCCCACACACACTATAGATACCAGACTGTATATGGATATACTGTAGCTTCTCCCACACACACTATAGATACCAGACTGTATATAGATATACTGTAGCTTCTCCTACACAACCTACACACACTATAGATACCAGACTGTATATGGATATACTGTAGCTTCTCCTACACAACCTACACACACTCTAGATACCAGACCGTATATGGATATACTGTAGCTTCTCCCACACACACTAGATACCAGACTGTATATGGATATACTGTAGCTTCTCCCACACAACCTACACACACTATAGATACCAGACTGTATATGGATATACTGTAGCTTCTCCCACACACACTATAGATACCAGACTGTATATGGATATACTGTAGCTTCGCCCACTCACACTATAGATACCAGACTGTATATGGATATACTGTAGCTTCTCCCACACACACTATAGATACCAGACTGTATATGGATATACTGTAGCTTCTCCCACACAACCTACACACACTATAGATACCAGACCGTATATGGATATACTGTAGCTTCTCCCACACACACTATAGATACCAGACTGTATATGGATATACTGTAGCTTCTCCCACACACACTATAGATACCAGACTGTATATGGATATACTGTAGCTTCTCCTACACAACCTACACACACTATAGATACCAGACTGTATATGGATATACTGTAGCTTCTCCCACACAACCTACACACACTATAGATACCAGACTGTATATGGATATACTGTAGCTTCTCCCACACAACCTACACACACTATAGATACCAGACCGTATATGGATATACTGTAGCTTCTCCCACACACACTATAGATACCAGACTGTATATGGATATACTGTAGCTTCTCCTACACACACTATATATACCAGACCGTATATGGATATACTGTAGCTTCTCCCACACAACCTACACACACTATAGATACCAGACTGTATATGGATATACTGTAGCTTCTCCCACACAACCTACACACACTCTAGATACCAGACCGTATATGGATATACTGTAGCTTCTCCCACACAACCTACACACACTATAGATACCAGACTGTATATGGATATACTGTAGCTTCTCCCACACACACTATAGATACCAGACTGTATATGGATATACTGTAGCTTCTCCCACACAACCTACACACACTATAGATACCAGACTGTATATGGATATACTGTAGCTTCTCCCACACACACTATAGATACCAGACTGTATATGGATATACTGTAGCTTCTCCCACACAACCTACACACACTATAGATACCAGACTGTATATTGATATACTGTAGCTTCTCCCACACACACTATAGATACCAGACTGTATATGGATATACTGTAGCTTCTCCCACACACACTATAGATACCAGACTGTATATGGATATACTGTAGCTTCTCCTACACACACTATAGATACCAGACTGTATATTGATATACTGTAGCTTCTCCCGCACACACTATAGATACCAGACTGTATATGGATATACTGTAGCTTCTCCCACACACACTATAGATACCAGACCAAATATGAATGTATGTACAGTATACTACTGTTGTTAATGTGTCATGTAGTGCACAGTTCCCCAACTGGTGGCCCGTCAAATTTACAGTCTACAAATGATCATGTTCCGGCCCACCGATCATGCGCTCAATCATTTTTTTGTTGTTGCCTGCAGCTAAATCTAGTTGATGATCCCTGCTGTAGTGCATGTTTCTGAATGTATATATTCCATGTTTCCAGAGGCTGATGGGTTCAGATGGGATGTCCATGGTGAACGGTACGACAGGACTCCACGGAGAGGAAGAGTACTGGACAGAGGGGGGGGTGTCAGTCTCCCAACTCCAAGGAAGACCCTCCTCCCCCCAGGCCCCTTCCCTACCCCAGGGACAGGCCCCCACCCAGAGACAGGTCAGCACAGAACACAGAATTACATAGATAGTATATACCGGTAGTATATTGTACAATTGCTTGGCGATGGGAATTTAAAATTGATATCCTCCAGGGATCCATCTTAGTGTCTGCTAATGCTAAAATGTTATGTAAATGTGTGTCTGTTAATATTCAAGTGGATGCAGATGTTTCTGTAACTGTTGTTTCTACACTGGGTCAAAACAAGCAATGTGATTGGTTGAGAAGCGTTCTATGTGATTGGTGATCGCTTAGGTCACTTTGTTTTTGCCCATTCTAACGTTCAATTGAACAGTAACTGAATGCCTCGATGCCTGCCTGCCTGCTTTATAAAGCAAGCCACAGCTACGTGACTCACTGTCTGTAGGAGTGATCTATTTTCATGAACGGGGTAGTGTACCTAATAAACTGTCTACTGAGCATATATATATATATATATATATATATATATATATATATATATATATATATATGTGCTCATATATATATATACACACACACACACACACACACACACAGTGCCTTGCGAAAGTATTCGGCCCCCTTGAACTTTGCGACCTTTTGCCACATTTCAGGTTTCAAACATAAAGATATAAAACTGTATTTTTTTGTGAAGAATCAACAACAAGTGGGACACAATCATGAAGTGGAACGACATTTATTGGATATTTCAAACTTTTTTAACAAATCAAAAACTGAAAAATTGGGCGTGCAAAATTATTCAGCCCCCTTAAGTTAATACTTTGTAGCGCCACCTTTTGCTGCGATTACAGCTGTAAGTCGCTTGGGGTATGTCTCTATCAGTTTTGCACATCGAGAGACTGACATTTTTTCCCATTCCTCCTTGCAAAACAGCTCGAGCTCAGTGAGGTTGGATGGAGAGCATTTGTGAACAGCAGTTTTCAGTTCTTTCCACAGATTCTCGATTAGATTCAGGTCTGGACTTTGACTTGGCCATTCTAACACCTGGATATGTTTATTTTTGAACCATTCCATTGTAGATTTTGCTTTATGTTTTGGATCATTGTCTTTTGGAAGACAAATCTCCGTCCCAGTCTCAGGTCTTTTGCAGACTCCATCAGGTTTTCTTCCAGAATGGTCCTGTATTTGGCTCCATCCATCTTCCCATCAATTTTAACCATCTTCCCTGTCCCTGCTGAAGAAAAGCAGGCCCAAACCATGATGCTGCCACCACCATGTTTGACAGTGGGGATGGTGTGTTCAGCTGTGTTGCTTTTACGCCAAACATAACGTTTGGCATTGTTGCCAAAAAGTTCAATTTTGGTTTCATCTGACCAGAGCACCTTCTTCCACATGTTTGGTGTGTCTCCCAGGTGGCTTGTGGCAAACTTTAAACAACACTTTTTATGGATATCTTTAAGAAATGGCTTTCTTCTTGCCACTCTTCCATAAAGGCCAGATTTGTGCAATATACGACTGATTGTTGTCCTATGGACAGAGTCTCCCACCTCAGCTGTAGATCTCTGCAGTTCATCCAGAGTGATCATGGGCCTCTTGGCTGCATCTCTGATCAGTCTTCTCCTTGTATGAGCTGAAAGTTTAGAGGGACGGCCAGGTCTTGGTAGATTTGCAGTGGTCTGATACTCCTTCCATTTCAATATTATCGCTTGCACAGTGCTCCTTGGGATGTTTAAAGCTTGGGAAATCTTTTTGTATCCAAATCCGGCTTTAAACTTCTTCACAACAGTATCTCGGACCTGCCTGGTGTGTTCCTTGTTCTTCATGATGCTCTCTGCGCTTTTAACAGACCTCTGAGACTATCACAGTGCAGGTGCATTTATACGGAGACTTGATTACACACAGGTGGATTGTATTTATCATCATTAGTCATTTAGGTCAACATTGGATCATTCAGAGATCCTCAGTGAACTTCTGGAGAGAGTTTGCTGCACTGAAAGTAAAGGGGCTGAATAATTTAGCACGCCCAATTTTTCAGTTTTTGATTTGTTAAAAAAGTTTGAAATATCCAATAAATGTCATTCCACTTCATGATTGTGTCCCACTTGTTGTTGATTCTTCACAAAAAAATACAGTTTTATATCTTTATGTTTGAAGCCTGAAATGTGGCAAAAGGTCGCAAAGTTCAAGGGGGGCGAATACTTTCGCAAGGCACTGTATATATCTCACACACACACACTGTATGTAGATAATATACAGGTCATGTAGATAATATACAGGTCATGCATGTATCTCTATGCAGGTCAGTGAGCACTACTCCAATACCCTGCCTGTCCGCAGGCCCCAGCCTGCCAAGAACAAGACCTCTGTTGGTAAGAGAACTTAAGCTAACACTGCTAGTCTCTGGCAGATAACTGTATTCTGTTACGTTACTGTCTGGTAAGAGAACCGTATACTGCCAGCGTCACGTAAACAGGTTAATCTCCTCAAAGCAGATAGGAATAACAATGACGTTGTGAATCAGCTAGTCTTAGTAACCAAGTTAGCACCTAACATAGCATCTTCCTTAGTAAAAACTCTTCCAGGAGCCACATTGTGCTGTGTAGCGTGACACTGATGTCCCCCTTCTCCACCCTGGCCCCAGGTGAGACCCGTACCCTGCCCAGGTCTAGCTCCATGGCAGCGGGGCTGGAGAAGAACGGTCGTGCCCGTGTCCAGGCCATCTTCTCCCACGCGGCCGGAGACAACAGCACCCTGCTCAGCTTCTCTGAGGGAGACGTCATCACCCTGCTGGTCCCAGAGGCCCGTGACGGATGGCACTATGGGGAGAACGAGAAGAACAAGATGTAAGTGTCTGTCTGTCACAGAGACATGGACTGATAGCTTGTGTGTTCAGTAGTACATATCAATGGAGGCTGCTGAGGGGAGGACGACTCATAATAAAGTCTGGAACGGAGTAAATGGAATGGCATCAAACACATGGAAACCATGGAAACAATGTGTTTGATACCATTCCACTTACTCCGCTCCAGCCATTACCACGAGCCAGTCCTCCCCAATGAAGGTGTCACCAACCTCCTGTGCTGCATATTAACCTGTTGACTGACATTCAGAACTGAGGATTTTACGCAAGTCTTTGGTTAAACATCAATGCGTGATTTCCACAGAAGTCAGAGTTAACCGCAGATCTCAAGAGGATTCAGATCTAATGTAGTTTCCAGCGTGCGTCTTCATCTTAACTAATTTTACCTGTTTCCCCCCTCAGGCGTGGCTGGTTCCCCTTCTCTTACACACGGGTGCTGCCAGAGAGTGAGAAGGAGAAGCTCCAGGTGAAGTAAGTAGATAATATCCTAGCCAGTACTACACCATTCAGGTGAAGGAAGGAGATAATATCCTAGCCAGTACTACACCATTCAGGTGAAGGAAGGAGATAATATCCTAGCCAGTACTACACCATTCAGGTGAAGGAAGGAGATAATATCCTAGCCAGTATTACACCGTTCAGGTGAAGTAAGTAGATAATATCCTAGCCAGTACTATACCATTCAGGTGAAGTAAGGAGATAATATCCTAGCCAGTACTACACCATTCAGGTGAAGTAAGTAGATAATATCCTAGCCAGTACTACACCATTCAGGTGAAGGAAGTAGCTAATATTCTAGCCAGTACTACACCATTCAGGTGAAGTAAGTAGATAATATCCTAGCCAGTACTTTACCATTCAGGTGAAGGAAGTAGATAATATCCTAGCCAGTACTACACCATTCAGGTGAAGTAAGTAGATAATATCCTAGCCAGTACTGTACCATTCAGGTGAAGGAAGGAGATAATATCCTAGCCAGTACTACACCATTCAGGTGAAGGAAGGAGATAATATCCTAGCCAGTACTACACAGTTCAGGTGAAGGAAGGAGATAATATCCTAGCCAGTACTATACAGTTCAGGTGAAGGAAGGAGATAATATCCTAGCCAGTACTACACCGTTCAGGTGAAGGAAGGAGATAATATCCTAGCCAGTACTATACAGTTCAGGTGAAGGAAGGAGATAATATCCTAGCCAGTACTGTACCATTCAGGTGAAGTAAGTAGATAATATCCTAGCCAGTACTACACCATTCAGGTGAAGTAAGTACATAATATCCTAGCCAGTACTACACCATTCAGGTGAAGTAAGTAGATAATATCCTAGCCAGTACTACACCATTCAGGTGAAGTAAGTAGATAATATCCTAGCCAGTACTGTACCATTCAGGTGAAGTAATTAGATAATATCCTAGCCAGTACTACACCATTCAGGTGAAGTAAGTAGCTAATATCCTAGCCAGTACTGTACCATTCAGGTGAAGTAAGTAGATAATATCCTAGCCAGTACTACACCATTCAGGTGAAGTAAGTAGCTAATATCCTAGCCAGTACTATACCATTCAGGTGAAGTAAGTAGCTAATATCCTAGCCAGTACTGTACCATTCAGGTGAAGTAAGTAGCTAATATCCTAGCCAGTACTATACCATTCAGGTGAAGTAAGTAGCTAATATCCTAGCCAGTACTGTACCATTCAGGTGAAGTAAGTAGCTAATATCCTAGCCAGTACTGTACCATTCAGGTGAAGTAAGTAGCTAATATCCTAGCCAGTACTACACCATTCAGGTGAAGTAAGTAGATAATATCCTAACCAGTACTATACCATTTAGGCTGGAACAATAATATGATAATGTCAATTTAAAAAAATAAAATAATATATATATATATTTCACCTTTATTTAACCAGGTAGGCAAGTTGAGAACAAGTTCTCATTTACAATTGCGACCTGTCCAAGATAAAGCAAAGCAGTTCGACAGATACAACAACACCGTTACACATGGAGTAAAACAAACATACAGTCAATAATACAGTAGAAAAATAAGTCTATATACAATGTGAGCAAATGAGGTGAGATAAGGGAGGTAAAGGCAAAAAGGCCATGGTGGCAAGGTAAATACAATATAGCAAGTAAAACACTGGAATGGTAGATTTGCAATGGAAGAATGTGCAAAGTAGAGATAGAAATAATGGGGTGCAAAAGGAGCAAAATAAATGAATAAATACAATAGGAGGAGAGGTAGTTGTTCCATCTCTTCACGTTCAGTAAAGATTGATTTGATTGGCTGAATGATCGCTGTCCCCTCCAGTCTGCACCATGGGAAGAGCAGCAGTACCGGGAACCTGCTGGAGAGCGACATGTCTCTGCCCATGCCCGACTACGGCCTGACTGCCCGCCTGCTGGCACAGAGCCTGGCACAGAGCAGACCCAGGCCCTACAGCATGGCAGGCTTTACCACACAGGTCAGTGTTTGTGAGCGAACACGCAGTCGGACAGATGCTGACACACAGATGGATAGACGCTGACACACACCAGGCCACGGCCCTACACCATTTTCTCTACACAACTGAAACAGACAGCCATATACTTCTAAAGACACACGACAAACACAATCTCCCACTCAGAACACGCCTTCTTCCCAGTAATCCACTGTGGTTGATTCAGTCTGGAGAGTAGAGGTGTCTGGTCTGATTGGCTATCTGGAGGACTCCAGACAGAATCTCCCACTCAGAACACACCATCTTCCCAGTAATCCACTGTGGTTGATTCAGTCTGGAGGGTAGAGGTGTCTGGTCTGATTGGCTATCTGGAGGACTCCAGACAGAATCTCCCACTCAGAACACACCATCTTCCCAGTAATCCACTGTGGTTGATTCAGTCTGGAGGGTAGAGGTGTCTGGTCTGATTGGCTATCTGGAGGACTCCAGACAGAATCTCCCACTCAGAACACACCATCTTCCCAGTAATCCACTGTGGTTGATTCAGTCTGGAGAGTAGAGGTGTCTGGTCTGATTGGCTATCTGGAGGACTCCAGACAGAATCTCCCACTCAGAACACACCATCTTCCCAGTAATTCACTGTGGTTGATTCAGTCTGGAGAGTAGAGGTGTCTGGTCTGATTGGCTATCTGGAGGACTCCAGTCAGTTTGCTGTATTGTTCTGTTAACACTATGTACTGTAAGGAGTAATACTGCAGGAGAACACAGGGATATAGAGTAGGAATGTGGCTCTAGCGCCATCTGCTGGAGGTTCTCTATCAATAACTGCTTTTATACATGAGAGTTTCTGACAGTACATCTATAAAATAGACACTGTGTGAATGATCATACACGACCATACTTGTAGCTCCCGAGTGGCGCAGCGGTCCGAGGCACTGCATCTCAGTGCTAGAGGCATCACTACAGATCCTGGTTCGATTCCAGACTATCCCAACCAGCTGTGATTGGGAATCCCATAGGGTGGCGCACAATTGGCCCAGCGTTGTTAGGGTTTGGCCTGGGGTAGGCCGTCATTGTAAATAATAATTTGTTCTTAACTGACTTTCCTAGTTAAAATGAATTTTTAAAATGTAAAATGAAAATACAGTTACTCACAGTAATTGATGTATCATTAGGCCATGCTAATGTTATCTTTGTAAGGTGTTAACTATTAACGGCAGGATTTGTGAGATTTAGGAATGAGCTGTGTGTTAAGGAGTGTTCTAATGTAGGAATGAACTGTGTGTTAAGGAGTGTTCTAATGTAGGAATGAACTGTGTGTTAAGGAGTGTTCTAATGTAGGAATGAACTGTGTGTTAAGTAGTGTTCTAATGTAGGAATGAACTGTGTGTTAAGGAGTGTTCTAATGTAGGAATGAACTGTGTGTTAAGGAGTGTTCTAATGTAGGAATAAACTGTGTGTTGTGGAGTGTTCTAATGTAGGAATGAACTGTGTGTTAAGGAGTGTTCTAATGTAGGAATGAACTGTGTGTTAAGGAGTGTTCTAATGTAGGAATGAACTGTGTGTTAAGGAGTGTTCTAATGTAGGAATGAACTGTGTGTTAAGGAGTGTTCTAATGTAGGAATGAACTGTGTGTTGTGGAGTGTTCTAATGTAGGAATGAACTGTGTGTTAAGGAGTGTTCTAATGTAGGAATGAACTGTGTGTTAAGGAGTGTTATAATGTAGGAATGAACTGTGTGTTAAGGAGTGTTCTAATGTAGGAATGAACTGTGTGTTAAGGAGTGTTCTAATGTAGGAATGAACTGTGTGTTAAGGAGTGTTCTAATGTAGGAATGAACTGTGTGTTGTGGAGTGTTCTAATGTAGGAATGAACTGTGTGTTAAGGAGTGTTCTAATGTAGGAATGAACTGTGTGTTAAGGAGTGTTCTAATGTAGGAATGAACTGTGTTAAGGAGTGTTCTAATGTAGGAATGAACTGTGTGTTAAGGAGTGTTATAATGTAGGAATGAACTGTGTCATGATAATGCTCTTTTCCATTTCAGCCTGCCCTTGAGGACTATGACAGTCGCTTTGCTGCTGCAAGGTAAGAACCTTATTATCAACCTCCCTGAACTACTGACCTGGTAGTTACACTGAGTGGTATGAATGACTGATCACCATGTAGAATGAATGTGAACTACTGTACTGACCTGGTAGTTACACTGAGTGGTATGAATGACTGATCACCATGTAGTATGAATGTGAACTACTGTACTGACCTGGTAGTTACACTGAGTGGTATGAATGACTGATCACCATGTAGAATGAATGTGAACTACTGTACTGACCTGGTAGTTACACTGAGTGGTATGAATGACTGATCACCATGTAGAATGAATGTGAACTACTGTACTGACCTGGTAGTTACACTGAGTGGTATGAATGACTGATCACCATGTAGAATGAATGTGAACTACTGTACTGACCTGGTAGTTACACTGAGTGGTATGAATGACTGATCACCATGCAGTATGAATGTGAACTACTGTACTGACCTGGTAGTTACACTGAGTGGTATGAATGACTGATCACCATGTAGTATGAATGTGAACTACTGTACTGACCTGGTAGTTACACTGAGTGGTATGAATGACTGATCACCATGTGGTATGAATGTGAACTACTGTACTGACCTGGTAGTTACACTGAGTGGTATGAATGACTGATCACCATGTAGTATGAATGTGAACTACTGTACTGACCTGGTAGTTACACTGAGTGGTATGAATGTGAACTACTGTACTGACCTGGTAGTTACACTGAGTGGTATGAATGACTGATCACCATGTAGAATGAATGTGAACTACTGTACTGACCTGGTAGTTACACTGAGTGGTATGAATGACTGATCACCATGTAGAATGAATGTGAACTACTGTACTGACCTGGTAGTTACACTGAGTGGTATGAATGACTGATCACCATGTAGTATGAATGTGAACTACTGTACTGACCTGGTAGTTACACTGAGTGGTATGAATGACTGATCACCATGTAGAATGAATGTGAACTACTGTACTGACCTGGTAGTTACACTGAGTGGTATGAATGACTGATCACCATGTAGTATGAATGTGAACTACTGTACTGACCTGGTAGTTACACTGAGTGGTATGAATGACTGATCACCATGTAGTATGAATGTGAACTACTGTGGCGGGCCGGGCGCAGTGCGCGCTAACCAAAGTTGCCAGGTGCACGGTGTTTCCCCTCCGACACATTGGTGCGGCTGGCTTCCGGGTTGGATGCGCGCTGTGTCAAGAAGCAGTGCGGCTTGGTTGGGTTGTGTATCGGAGAACGCATGACTTTCGACCTTCGTCTCTCCCGAGCCCGTACGGGAGTTGTAGTGATGAGACAAGATAGTAGCTACTAACAGTTGGATACCACGAAATTGGGGAGAAAAAGGGGGTAAAAATTCAAATTTAAAAAAATAAATACACAGCACTGACTAGACTGGGATATGAGAGGAAAAATAAAACTACAATGAACAAAAATATAAGCGCAACATGAGTTACAGTTCATAAGGAAATCAGTCCATTGGAATAAATTCATTAGGCCCTAATCTATGGATTTCACATGACTGAGAATACAGATTATGCATCTGTTGGTCAGAGATACCTTAAAAAACAGTAGGGGAGTAGATCAGAAAACCAGTCAGTATCTGGTGTGAACATCATTTACCCCATGCAGCACGACATCACCTTCCCATACAGTTGATCAGGCTGTTGATTGAGGCCTGTGGAATAGCTGTGCAATGTTGCTGGATATTGGCGGGACCCCTGGAACGCGCTGTCGTACACGTCGATCCAGAGCATCCCAAACATGCTCAATGGATGACATGTTTGGTGCGTATGCAGGCCATGGAAGAACTGGCACATTTCCAGCCTCCAGGAATTGTGTACAGAACCTTGCGACATGGGGGCCGTACATTATCTTGCTGAAACACGAGGTGATGGCGGTGGATGAATGGAACAACAATCGGCCTCAGGATCTCGACATGGTATCTCTATGCATTCAATTTGCCATCGATTCAAATGCAATTTTGTTCGTTGTCCTTAGCTTATGCCTGCCCCATACCATAACCCCTCCGCCACCATGGGGCACTCTGTTCACAACGTTGACATCAGCAAACCGCTCGCCTACACAACATCATGTCTGCAATCTGCCAGGTACAGTTGAAACCAGGACTCATCTGTGAAGAGCACACTTCTCCAGTGTGCCATTGGCCAGCGAAGTCTGTTACGATGCCTGTCAGGTCAAGACCCTAATTAGGACTACAAGTATGCATATGAGCTGAGACTCTGAGACTGTTTCTGACAGTTTTTGCAGAAGTTCTTCGGTTGTGCAAAGCCTCGGTTTCATCAGCTGTCTGGGTGGCTGGTCTCAGACGATCCCGCAGGTGAAGAAGCTGGATGTGGAGGTCCTGGGCTGGCGTGGTTACACGTGGTCTGTGGTTACACGTGGTCTGTGGTTACACGTGGTCTGTGGTTGTGAGGCCGGTTGGACGTACTGCCAAATACTCCAAAACAACATTGGACGCGGCTTATGGTAGAGAAATGAACATAAAATTCTCTGGCAACAGCTCTTGTGGACATTCCTGCAGTCAGCATGCCAATTTCACACTCCCTCAAAACTTTTGGGACATCTGTAGCATTGTGTTGTGTGACTGCACATTTTAGAGTGACCTTTTATTGTCAACAGCACAAGATGCACCTGTGTAATGATAAGGCTGTTTAATTAGCTTCTTGATATGCCACACCTGTCAGGTGGATGGATTATCCTGGCAAAAAGAAATGCTCACTAACAAGGAGGTAAACAAATTTGTGCACAGAATTTGAGAGAAATAAGCTGTTTTGTGCGTATGAAAAAATTGGGGGAACTTCTATTTCAGCTCATGAAACATGGGACCAACACTTTACATGTTGTGTTTATATTTTTGTTCAGTGTAGATCATTAAAGACCAATATTGCTTTGATGTGGAAGTTTAGCTGTTTAGTTTGAGTTCAAACTTGGAGACACTGCAGCTCTTCAGGCTTTGGATAAAAGTGTCTGCTAAATGGCATATATTATATAAGACCAGTCTTGGATGTCCAGCTCTGAGGAAGCTTTCATTTCTCCTCTTTTGGGGTCTTGCTTGCTTTTTCCTCAGACTCCATAGCTGCTATATTGACTTGTCATTTAATGACAACAGCATTTCATATAACTAGTGTCTAGAAGGTTTATTCTCCAACTGTTTCTGAGTCTATGTTTGTCTCTCAAACTGACTCTATCCCAAGTGGAATAGGGTTTCATTTGGGACAGAGTTAGTTTCTGTAATCCAATCAGAAGTCAGATCCACTGCTCTGGGAGGAGGGGTTAACCTAGGTTCATCCGAAGAGATTGATTTATTTCTGTCTGTCTGACAATGGGGAAGGTGTGTGTGTGTGTTTACTTGTATGTATGTGTCTTGTGACATATCGAATGACATCATTCTGACCTCATGTTGACATCACTGCTTGGTGAGGCTGGAGCTCTGATGAGCTCTGGTCTGGCGCTACAAGTGCTTCTACATAGAGTTTGATAGAGAGCTCTTTTTTGCATCTTTGCCATATTGGCTTCTGTGACAGCATTGGTAGCACCATTGAGGGATTTCTCCACTTGAAAGGAAAACTCCACCCAAAAGTGATCTTTTTGGTATTTGTTTCATTAGTACATTGTTGACGTAGTACCAAAAATGTTTTACTTGTCAACAATCAAGTTTTCAACATATGTAACTTTAAAAAAACTGAAATCATACCCATCATATGATGCTGTATTTTATGGGGATGATTTCAGTTTTTTTTTAAGTTGCATATCTTGCTGACATGAACAACTTTTTGGGGACTATGCCAACAATGGACCAATGAAACAAATACCAAAAGATGGCTTTTGGGTTTTCCTCTAAAAGAAAGAAGGCAATTTCATCTTCTTCTTCTATTGACAGTCGGTTAACAAACTGAAATGATCAACACTGCCACCTGTAGTCTGTTGTCTGAACAGGTATAAATCCAAGGTTGGCTACATACAACCGCCTCCATTTATGATGTTTGTTCCGTAGTATCATTCATTGGCTGATCCCTCCTGATGACCTGGATAGAATTATGTGATCCTTCCATAATCAATAGGAAGTCCCACCCAGTTGACTACTTCAAAATGGTGAATGTCCTCAATGGAGCTGTCCATGCTAAAACAGGCTTCGTTGCACTTGAGCTGTCTATCCAAGTCTATGGTCGTTTCACATACTCCTTTTGTTCCTGAATATCTGATTCTGGGTCAGATCTTGTATTTATAGATCTAACAGGCCCAGGGTGTCTCCACCCTAGAGGCACTGAACTCATCTTACACCAGACCCCCACTGCCAACCAGATGACTTGGATTACCTCATCACAAATGGCCTCTAGGTTACTTGGATTGAATTTGCATATTGTTCAAAAAGACAAGTGATTCTGTGAAACATTTAAATGTCAATACATTCCATTTCTTTACCCTTCAAAAGTTTGTTTTCTTTCTATCATCATTAATATTCAGATAGATATAGAGGCCTGGGTTGTGTTCATTAGGTTACCAAATGGAGGAAAACTGACAAACAAGTGGTACGAACCTGGACTTGTACAATAAGAAATGCAAATGTCTGTTGCAAAGCGTTTTGTGTGTCCTAATGAACATGACCCTGATGAAGGGAGTCCCATCTCGGTAACTATGGCAGCCAGGTGTGTTTTGGTGTGGGAGGTTTAGGTGGGAGGGAAGTACTTGCTACTCGTGTGTGTGTGTGTTTGAGATGGATGACACTGCAGTCTGACTGTGCAGAATCACTGATCTTCAACTAACTACTGATCACTACTCATTGTGTGATCAAGATGAGTGATTCTGTGCCTTGCCTTGTTCAAACTGATCCACTCAAAACACACTGATGGTACAGCACCCCTCTCCTCCCTACACCGCTCCGCCCAAATCCACCCCTGCCTGCCTGCCCTCCTTGCCTTGTGGCTGTCTTGTCCCTCCATCTTCTCTCGAAGTGTGTCTCTTCTCTTCCCACCTGGCAAGCTTCCTTTCTCTTTGTTCCTTGTTCCACAGTTCTGATCCCGATGGCAAATTGATTTCGACAGTGTGAGAACAGACAGACAGAGACAGCTCCCTACCGGATAGCACAGGGGCCGCCCCCTCTCTTCCCCCCCCCCCCCCCCCCCCTTTCAGTCTCTTCCCAACAATCTCACCCCTTAGTCTCTCCACCTCAATCTCACCCCTTAGTCTCTCCCTCTTAGTCTCCTCCCTGTCTCTCCCCCTTAGTCTCCTCCCTGTCTCTCCCCCTTAGTCTCCTCCCTGTCTCTCCCCCTTAGTCTCCTCCCTGTCTCTCCCCCTCAGTCTCCTCCCTGTCTCTCCCCCTCAGTCTCCTCCCTGTCTCTCCCCGTTAGTCTCCTCCCTGTCTCTCCCCCTCAGTCTCCACCCTGTATCCCCCCTCCTCCCCCTTGCTTCCACGCACTCCTTCTCCAAGTGGAAGAGCTCCAAGTCTCATCCCTCCTTTCTGTCCTTTCTTCCTCTCCTTGATCCCTCCTTCACTCCTTCCTTCCTCGGGTCGGTGGCGGTGACAGTGGCGGTTGGTGGGTAGAGGATGAGGAGGGCGCTGAGAGGGAGAGCCAGGGAGAAGCCCGTCCACCAATCGGCTTGCAGCGTTTCCCACTCTGAACTCTAAACTTTGAACTTCTCTATCTAATCAATGTCCGTGCGAGAGACAAAATGGACACTACTAAACTCTCAATCTCAAACAAGAGACTGCCTTTGCCACTGCTTGTCTTTGACTTTCATGCATGTACATGGTTGTGTCATTTTGTTAAATCTGAAAAGACATGTTCCTGTACGGTACAAGTGCCAAAAAGATCAACATTGTATACAGTCATTGTACTTCACTCAGCCACTGAACTGGACAAAACTGCTTTTCTAAAGCACGTGGAATGACTCAACATGATAATGGAGACTTCGGATGTGTCAAATGGAACCCTATTCCCTATGTACATTTGCCCAGGGCCCATTCTATGGGGAATAGGTGCTGTTTGTGACGTAGCCTTTGTTTGCATTGAGGCTGTGCAGATATTCTGTCTGTTGTTCCTTTGATATACACTATGTGGCGCTGCACTCATTGCCTGGTGTGACCTGTCAATGCTGAAGTCGATTTGAGGCTTTTTTTCTCGACGGTGTCATTATGCCTTACTTCTGAAATGTTCCCTTTTTTTCTGTGGTAGTTTAAATGTGCAACTTAGGTTGTGGAATATAAATATCTTAGTTTAACTTGGACACCCCTTTCAAATTCGACGCAAGAATCAACTTTTTGTTTTTATCAACTTTTGTCTGGGGGATCATTACCATCCAGGACGAATTTCGTATTTTCCTCTTTTTATGATTTTTAAAATCAAGATGATTATTTTGTTAAAAATATAAATAAATGTTTCACAGTGCAAAATAAATAATATATCTTTCAAATTCAGATCACACTATATACATCCAGTCCTTTCTAGGACCTCCTCCAAGCCATCCCATGAGTGGTCAGTCTGAAATATTCACTTTCCTTCAAATAGTCCTTGATGGAGCTCCGTTTGGACCTTTTCTGACCCCTGAATATGCTCTTTCAGCAGTTGGGGCAGTCATCATTGACCCCTCTACAACCATTTGAACCTTCCATGACCTTTGTCTAATTTTCTCCACAACTGCTGTGATCTAGTTGAAAGAAAGTACAAAACAATATGTTTAATAATATGATTATCATCGTATGTCCTGAGTGATTATGTCCTTTTTTTGGTCTTCATTTCTTTGAAAAAATGCGTTAAGTGTTGTTGTAAAAAGATTTCCAGAAAAATATAAAATATTGATTTGAATAATATAAAAAGTCATTATCTTTGAGCATGCTACGGCGCAATGATCAGAAAATGTGATACTATTGAACTTTGACATTGAATGTATGGTGACTTTTTACAAAAAAAGTATTCTAAATAAAACATATCTATATATTAATAAACAGTTTGTTCAGAGGAGAGATCTGTTCTGTCAAATTAATGACTTAAAAAAATATATATATTTGAAATGATTTAATTTAATATTTTTTCTATTTTGATTGACATCAGTATGTTTTGGACCAGTACTGGCCAAACATATGAAGTATTGTCTGTTGTCATGGCGTCTGCATCGTCCACACCTCATCCCTCCCTGTCCATCTCATCCTCTATGCACTACCTCTGGCGTCCCATAGCAACCAAGCTCTGATCGCCACGTCATCATGATGTGATTTGAACCATTTGAGTGTCAGTGTGTGTGGTGAATGTGTGTGTTTGTGAATGGCACTATAGATGTGTTCCTCTCCTTTCCTTCCTACCTCCTTTCCCTTCCTGCCTTCTCTCCTTTCCTTCCTGCCTCCTCTCCTTTCCTTCCTGCCCCCTCTCCTTTCCTTCCTGCCCCCTCTCCTTTCCTTCCTGCCCCCTCTCCTTTCCTTCCTGCCTCCTTTCCTTTCCTTCCTGCCTCCTTTCCTTTCCTTCCTGCCCCTCTCCTTTCCTTCCTGCCCCCTCTCCTTTCCTTCCTGCCCCCTCTCCTTTCCTTCCTGCCCCCTCTCCTTTCCTTCCTGCCTCCTCTCCTTTCCTTCCTGCCTCCTCTCCTTTCCTTCCTGCCTCCTCTCCTTTCCTTCCTGCCTCCTCTCCTTTCCTTCCTGCCTCCTCTCCTTTCCTTCCTGCCTCCTCTCCTTTCCTTCCTGCCCCCTCTCCTTTCCTTCCTGCCCCCTCTCCTTTCCTTCCTGCCCCCTCTCCTTTCCTTCCTGCCCCCTCTCCTTTCCTTCCTGCCCCCTCTCCTTTCCTTCCTGCCCCCTCTCCTTTCCTTCCTGCCCCCTCTCCTTTCCTTCCTGCCCCCTCTCCTCTCCTTCCTGCCCCCTCTCCTTTCCTTCCTGCCTCCTCTCCTTTCCTTCCTGCCCCCTCTCCTTCTTCAGACAGTATTTCTCTAGTTTTGCTGCCATGTGAATATAATCCTGGTTTGTTTGAACTTCCAGTTGTATTAGGGTTATAGCCTGAAGCCATAGGACACATCCTAGTACCCCCTGTGTATAGTCCTAGTACCCCCTGTGTATAGTCCTAGTACCCCCTGTGTATAGTCCTAGTACCCCCTGTGTATAGTCCTAGTAACCCCTGTGTATAGTCCTAGTAACCCCTGTATATAGTCCTAGTACCCCCTGTGTAAAGTCCTAGTACCCCCTGTGTAAAGTCCTAGTACCCTGGTTGTGGAGACCTGTAGTAGAGAAGGTGCTGTGCTATAGCAGCCACACAAGTCCCATTGACAGCTCTGTGGTTAGGCTTTTTACACATCATCTCTGCAGACAAACATCAGGCTGTGACTTGGCTAAGTTGAGGGCATGAAAATGTGTATTGTCAGTCTTCCATCGTTCTTCACAGATCCAGTCCAAAGAGCTGGTTTCCCAGACACAGATGAATCCTGTAGTCTTGGAACCAAAAATAATCATTTCTCAAGCAACCATGATTTTTAAACCAGGAATAGTTTGCCTCCCAAATTGAACCCTAATCCCTTTATAGTGCGCTACTTTTGATCAGGACTCTGGTCTAAAGTAGTGCACTATATAGAGAATAGGGTTCCGTTGTGGACATATACCAGGTTTAATTTGTGCCTGGGAAATGAACCCTATATCAGTTAACGTATGTTCATCTGACATCAGACTAACTAGCTGTGCCAATGCCTTTAAGAACTGTGACCTCACTATGCCTGACTTCACTATGAGAGATGAGCTTTATGCACCCTATTCCCTACATAGTACACTCAAACGTAGTGCACTACATAGGGAATACGGTGCAGTTTTTGGATGCACACTAAGGCAGTCAAACCCAAGGGTTTTCTTTACCTTCCAGTTTGGGTCCAGAAATGTCCCGGTTCTGAAAGAACAGGACGTCAGTAAGTCACCAGCCTCCATCGCCGCTCGCTCACTCACTCAGCCAACCAACTAATCACACTCTCTCTGGTTCTCTCGGCTGTCATTGGCTGTCTGGCTTCAGTAAGGTGCTGGACATCCCTGTTTTGTTTTTTCCTTTTCCAACCTTCGACCTCTCTGATTGGCTTTCCTTCCTGAGGCGGGGTTTCTTCCGGCCAATCCAGGAGGCCCTGGGTTGCAAAATAATGTTTTTCCATGGAGGTAAACGTGTCAGAAGACTCTAAGTCCTTCTAACCCTGCCTGTCTGTTCTGTACTCTCAGAGTAAATGTTTAACACTTCACTCCAATAATAAGCACTACAGCATTGTTTGTTCTCGCCTGCATGCTGGCTCTAACATTCACTTTATAAATAATAACTACAGACACACATTGAGAAACAAAAGTATTTAGTCAGTGGAGAATGGCTACTGTTATTGTACTTTCTGGTTTCTATAGGGGTCACTATAATCTACCAAACAGAAAACTGAAGATAAATACCTTAGGGTGGGTGATGAGTTGGGATTAAGGGTTTGACCTAAGTGTCTTCCATGTGTGTTCTATCCAGACTAAACATCTCTCTTCCTTGCTCCCTCTCTCCACAGTGACCGAGCCCTGGAGATTTACTTCAGACAACCCATCAATGATGACAGATCAGCCCCTATATTCTACTAGCATGGGGCCTTCACAGCACCCCTGTAGGTCCCTGGCCTCTCACCCTCCCCCCACAGCACCCCTGTAGGTCCCTGGCCTCTCACCCTCCCCTGACAGCACCCCTGTAGATCCCTGGCCTCTCACCCTCCCCTCACAGCACCCCTGTAGGTCCCTGGCCTCTCACCCTCCCCTCACAGCACCCCTGTAGATCCCTGGCCTCTCACCCTCCCCTGACAGCACCCCTGTAGGTCCCTGGCTTCTCACCCTCCCCTGACAGCACCCCTGTAGGTCCCTGGCCTCTCACCCTCCCCTCACAGCACCCCTGTAGGTCCCTGGCCTCTCACCCTCCCCTCACAGCACCCCTATAGGTCCCTGGCCTCTCACCCTCCCCTCACAGCACCCCTATAGGTCCCTGGCCTCTCACCCTCCCCTCACAGCACCCCTATAGGTTCCTGGCCTCTCACCCTCCCCTCACAGCACCCCTGTAGGTCCCTGGGGCTCCCTGGCCTCCGATCCTCCTCTCACAACCCCCCTGTAGGCACCTGGGGGTCCTTGGCCCCCACCACCTCCCCCTAACCAGCTTGTGTGTCCCTGGCCCTTCGCCCTCCTCTTAAGACCCCTGTAGGTCTCTGGCCTCTAGTCACAATACTGATAATAATGAACATATATTTTTCATTTCTATGTTCCTGTAACTTAAATAATGTACAGCAAACTGTCTTAAGAGGTTGAAGGTAAATATTGAGAGGGAGGACAATGTGTGGTATGTATATAGGTTATATTAGAGTAAATTGATAGTTACACTGGATGTAGATGTACAGTATAACATAAGTACATTTGTAAATACTTTTTTCATTTAAAACTATTACTTGATATTTTAAACCAAGTCTGCCCAACGCTCTTCCTGAAGATCTACCATCCTGTAGGTTTTCAATCCAACCGTAATCAAACATACCTGATTCCACTAGTTAAGGTCTGGGTGACCTGCTAATAATTAGAATCAGGTGAGTGAGTGAAAAAGTACAGGCCGGTAGGTCTTCAGGAAGAGGGTTGGGCAGCCCTGCAGCAGGCCTATATGCTAGCCTGGAACTGCTGTCAACTAGGATGGGCGTTAGGGAGGCTCCACCACTACACTTACACTGCCTTGCAAAAGTGTTCACACCCCTCGGATTTCCTCACATTTAGTTTGTACTAAGTGGGATTAATAATAAATAAAATATTTTTTTGTTGTCAACCATCTACACAAAATACTCAAATCAAAGTGTTTTATTGATTTAATATGAATAGAGATTACATAACAAAAATATCGTTGTTGCATAAGTATTGAGCTCCCTGAGTCAATACATGTGATTTAGGGGGCGATTTACATCTGTGTCTTCCTGGGTAAGTCTTTTAAAGCTTTACACACCTGGATCGTGCAATATTAGCCCATTTATTATGTTTAAAGTTCTTCAAGCTCTGTCAAGAAGTCTCAACTATTGATTTAAGCAGATTTATGTCAAACTGTAACTTGGCCACTCAGGAACATTCACTGTCTTCTTGGTAAAATACTCCAGTGTAGATTTGGCCTTGTGTTGTAGGTTATTGTCCTGCTGAAAAGTGAATTCCTCTCCCAGTGACTGGTGTAAAGCAGACTGAAGACTCAAGGATTTTGCATGTGCATAGCTTCATCCCGTTTCTTTTTATCCTGGAAAACTGCCCAGTATTTGCCGACGTCAAGCATACCCATAACATGATGCAGCCACCACCATGCTTAAAAATAAGGAGGCGGTTAGTTACTCCGTGTTGTTGGATTTGCCCCAAATGTAAGGCTTTGCTGTGTTTTAAAAAAAAGTATAACTTAGTTGCATACAACATGCATGTTTTTGGAATATTTTTATTCTGTATATTTGTGCTGTTCTTTTCAATCTGCCATTGTAAGTCATTATTGTGGAGTCTCTACAATGTTGTTGGGCCAACCTCAGTTTTCTCCCATCACAGCTTTTTTTTTATTCTGCTCCGGTGCCAACTTGTGTTATTTGTTAAGCCAAACTAATTTAGGCCTGAACAAAGGGGCTATGTTTTAGTTATCTACTTTAATTCATCTTCAAAATAATCTTCCACTTTGACATTGGTGTATTTTGAGTCGATCGTTGACCCCCAAAAAATACAATTCTATAAATTTGAATCCCACTTTGTAACACACAAAATGGGAAGAAATCCAAGGGGTGTGAATACTTTTGCAAGGCACCGTAGATAGTTCATGTCTTCTTGCAGATTAAAAGGTGTCGGTTTGTTACACCAATCCATTTGTACATATCATGTTTTTTCCATAATAGACCTCAGTATTCTTTGATGAAATCACTGTACATTTGACATTGAACATCCTATAGATAGACTACTAACTTACAGTATGAGCATTGAATGAAGGCTTGCAGAAACCCGGTCAGATATGCATATCACCAACTCTTTCTTGTTCAGTCCATACCGATCTTCTTTGCAGTGAAATGAGGTACCTTACAGCAATGTGTCCTCCAGCTAAGGCAGGGGGTCGTTTAGCAGCTCATGGAAATGCATAGTGATGTACAATGAATGTGATCAAACACAACTGCAAACATTAGTACAGGCCATAGACCACCATAGATAACACCATATTGTCTAGGAGTCGTGAAACAGAATGCCCAGTAACATGGGGACTGTGCCTTCTGTCTGCCTGTCGTTTCCTATGCAGCTGCAGGTTAAACCATCATCCTAAAACACTGCTATAAGCAAAGGGCACATGTATCACTTTTATCTGGCTATTGTTTGTTATATCGTTTCTTCAGAATGTCACAAATGTTATTTTCTTTGATTTAGACTTTTCTAAAATGTTTGATCAGTCTGCTAAGTAATTCTACTGTAAACAAAATGTTATTGTTGCTTGAATACGTTAAACTACTACTGTACTGTACTACATACTCTAATGGCAGAATACAAATGGAGAAATGCTATGAATTCCCTTCTACATTTTTTTTTCTTTTTAAAGTGAGTATTATAACTTTATTATAAGATGTTAGCTAGCTACAGTAGAAATAATAGCTGATATGATTTGACGTTCAGATCTAGTTTCCCCACCTCAGAATAACAAAAAAGAATGTTATTGTCATAGTGTGATCATGCTGACTCAGTATTATACACTGTAGGCCTATCTGAAACCACACCCTGTTCCCTTTGGCTCTGACCAATAGTAGTGCACTAATCTGGGCACTACGTAGGTAATAGGATGCCATTTTGGACACTTATTGATTGTCTTCAATAGGGGTCAGAGAATGGACAGTAGTCACGCTGGTTAGTGTGGAGGTATGAGAGAGAGAGAAACTGATATGAGTGTAAGAATCGGAGTCTCAACAGATACCACTGGTTGGATTCAACTTTAGACGACTGTTTGCGAACAGGTAAACCACTGGCTAGGCACACCAGAAGGGTTTCAAATACATTTTATACGGTTTTGTAATATTTTCTCACTCTGTTCCTGTATCTGTATATCTGTACAAAAATGACCTTTGTACACATTCATGACCTTGTATGAAATAAAACAATTGGACACAAGAAGTGTGTGCTAACTACTGCTATTCATGTCAGAAACAAAGGATGATGACCTGGGTTGTGTTCAGTAGAGCATACCATGATTACCTGGGTTGTGTTCAGTAGAGCATACCATGATGACCTGGGTTGTGTTCAATAGAGCATACCATGATGACCTGGGTTATGTTCAGTAGAGCATGCCATGATGACCTGGGTTATGTTCAGTAGAGCATACCATGATGACCTGGGTTATGTTCAGTAGAGCATACCATGATGACCTGGGTTATGTTCAGTAGAGCATACCATGATCGTATGATGACCTGGGTTGTGTTCAGTAGAGCACACCGCGACCATATGAAGAACTGGGTTGTGTTCAGTAGAGCACACCATGATGACCTGGGTTATGTTCAGTAGAGCATACCATGATGATCTGGGTTATGTTCAGTAGAGCATACCATGATGACCTGGGTTGTGTTCAGTAGAGCATACCATGATGACCTGGGTTGTGTTCAGTAGAGCACACCGCGACCATATGATGACCTGGGTTGTGTTCAGTAGAGCATACCATGATGACCTGGGTTGTGTTCAGTAGAGCATACCATGATGACCTGGGTTGTGTTCAGTAGAGTATACCATAATGACCTGGGTTATGTTCAGTAGAGCATACCATGATGACCTGGGTTGTGTTCAGTAGAGCACACCGCGACCATATGATGGCCTGGGTTGTGTTCAGTAGAGCATACCATGATGACCTGGGTTGTGTTCAGTAGAGTATACCATGATGACCTGGGTTATGTTCAGTAGAGCATACCATGATGATCTGGGTTATGTTCAGTAGAGCATACCATGATGACCTGGGTTATGTTCAGTAGAGCATACCATGATGACCTGGGTTGTGTTCAGTAGAGCACACCGCGACCATATGATGACCTGGGTTGTGTTCAGTAGAGCATACCATGATGACCTGGGTTGTGTTCAGTAGAGTATACCATGATGACCTGGGTTATGTTCAGTAGAGCATACCATGATGATCTGGGTTATGTTCAGTAGAGCATACCATGATGACCTGGGTTATGTTCAGTAGAGCATACCATGATGACCTGGGTTATGTTCAGTAGAGCACACCATGATGACCTGGGTTATGTTCAGTAGAGCACACCATGATGACCTGGGTTATGTTCAGTAGAGCATACCATGATGACCTGGGTTATGTTCAGTAGAGCATACCATGATGACCTGGGTTATGTTCAGTAGAGCATACCATGATGATCTGGGTTATGTTCAGTAGAGCATACCATGATGACCTGGGTTATGTTCAGTAGAGCATACCATGATGACCTGGGTTATGTTCAGTAGAGCATACCATGATGACCTGGGTTATGTTCAGTAGAGCACACCATGATGACCTGGGTTATGTTCAGTAGAGCATACCATGATGACCTGGGTTATGTTCAGTAGAGCATACCATGATCGTATGATGACCTGGGTTGTGTTCAGTAGAGCACACCGCGACCATATGAAGAACTGGGTTGTGTTCAGTAGAGCACACCATGATGACCTGGGTTGTGTTCAGTAGAGCATACCATGATGACCTGGGTTGTGTTCAGTAGAGCACACCATGATGACCTGGGTTGTGTTCAGTAGAGCATACCATGATCGTATGATGACCTGGGTTGAGTTTAGTAGAGCATACCATGATGACCTGGGTTGTGTTCAGTAGAGCATACCATGATGACCTGGGTTGTGTTCAGTAGAGCACACCACGACCATATGATGACCTGGGTTGTGTTCAGTAGAGCATACCATGATGACCTGGGTTGTGTTCAGTAGAGCATACCATGATGACCTGGGTTGTGTTCAGTAGAGCATACCATGATGACCTGGGTTGTGTTCAGTAGAGCATACCATGATGACCTGGGTTGTGTTCAGTAGAGCATACCATGATGACCTGGGTTGTGTTCAGTAGAGCATACCATGATCGTATGATGACCTGGGTTGTGTTCAGTAGAGCACACCGCGACCATATGAAGAACTGGGTTGTGTTCAGTAGAGCACACCATGATGACCTGGGTTGTGTTCAGTAGAGCATACCATGATGACCTGGGTTGTGTTCAGTAGAGCACACCATGATGACCTGGGTTGTGTTCAGTAGAGCATACCATGATCGTATGATGACCTGGGTTGAGTTTAGTAGAGCATACCATGATGACCTGGGTTGTGTTCAGTAGAGCACACCACGACCATATGATGACCTGGGTTGTGTTCAGTAGAGCATACCATGATGACCTGGGTTGTGTTCAGTAGAGCATACCATGATGACCTGGGTTGTGTTCAGTAGAGCATACCATGATGACCTGGGTTGTGTTCAGTAGAGCATACCATGATGACCTGGGTTGTGTTCAGTAGAGCATACCATGATGACCTGGGTTGTGTTCAGTGGAGCACACCATGATGACCTGGGTTGTGTTCAGTAGAGCATACCATGATGACCTGGGTTGTGTTCAGTAGAGCACACCATGATGACCTGGGTTATGTTCAGTAGAGCACACCATGATGACCTGGGTTATGTTCAGTAGAGCACACCATGATGACCTGGGTTGTGTTCAGTAGAGCACACCATGATGACCTGGGTTGTGTTCAGTAGAGCATACCACGATGACCTGGGTTGTGTTCAGTAGAGCATACCACGATGACCTGGGTTGTGTTCAGTAGAGCACACCACGATGACCTGGGTTGTGTTCAGTAGAGCATACCATGATGACCTGGGTTGTGTTCAGTAGAGCATACCATGATGACCTGGGTTGTGTTCAGTGGAGCACACCATGATGACCTGGGTTGTGTTCAGTAGAGCATACCATGATGACCTGGGTTGTGTTCAGTAGAGCACACCATGATGACCTGGGTTATGTTCAGTAGAGCACACCATGATGACCTGGGTTATGTTCAGTAGAGCACACCATGATGACCTGGGTTGTGTTCAGTAGAGCATACCACGATGACCTGGGTTGTGTTCAGTAGAGCACACCACGATGACCTGGGTTGTGTTCAGTAGAGCATACCACGATGACCTGGGTTGTGTTCAGTAGAGCATACCATGATGACCTGGGTTGTGTTCAGTAGAGCATACCACGATGACCTGGGTTGTGTTCAGTAGAGCATACCATGATGACCTGGGTTGTGTTCAGTAGAGCATACCATGATGACCTGGGTTGTGTTCAGTAGAGCACACCATGATGACCTGGGTTGTGTTCAGTAGAGCACACCGGTAAAGTAGAAAGAAAACAAACTGCAACAGAATGAAATTGGGTGCTGCCTGACTTGTGAGCTGAAAGAGACTGTTGCATGGTGGCATTATACGTCCTCCCCCTTGAACATGTAACAGACAAAAAAGTTAAGTTGATAGAGCGAAGAGAAGTGGACTTATTTCAGATACCATATTGCTTAGCTTTCCTCAAAATGAAGTCAGAAGTTTACATAAACCTTAAACACATTAACTCAGTTTTTCACAATTCCTGACATTTAATCCAGGTAAAAATTACTTGTCAGTTAGGATCACCCCTTTAATTTAATGTGAAATGTCAGAATGATTTATTTCAGCTTTTATTTCTTTTATCACATTCCCAGTGGGTCAAAAGTTTACAAACACTCAATTAGTATTTGGTAGCATTGCCTTTAAATTGTTTCACTTGGGTCAAATGGTTCGGGTAGGCTTCCACAAGCTTCCCACAATAAGTTGGGTGAATTTTGTCCCATTCCACCTGACAGAGCTGGTGTAACTGAATCAGGTTTATAGGCCTCCTTGCACACACACGCTTTTTCAGTTCTGCCCACACATTTTCTGTAGGATTGAGGTCAGGGCTTTGTCATGGCCACTCCAATACCTTGATTGTGTTGTCCTTAAACCATTGTGCCACAACTTTGGAAGTATGCTTGGGGTCACTGTCCATTTGGAAGACCCATTTGCGACCAAGCTTTAACTTCCTGACTGATGAGATGTTGCTTCAATATTTCCTTCCTCGTGATGCCATCTATTTTGTGAAGTGCACCAGTCCCTCCTGCAGCAACCCACCCACACAACATGATGCTGTCATCTCCGTGCTTCATGGTTGGGATGGTGTTCTTTGGCTTGCAAGCCTCCCCCTTTTTCCTCCAAACATAACGATGGTCATTATGGCCAAACAGTTCTATTTTTCAGACCAGAGGATATTTCTCCAAAAAGTATGATCTTTGTCCCATGTGCAGTTGCAAACCGTAGTCTAGTTTTATTTATAGCGGTATTGGAGCAGTGGCTTCTTACTTGCTGAGCGGCCTTTCAGGTTATGTCAATATAGGACTCATTTTACTGTGGATATAGATACTTTTGTACCTGTTTCCTCCAGCATCTTCACAGGATCCTTTTGCTGCTGTTCTGGGATTGAGTTGCACTTTTCTCACCAAAGTATGTTCATCTCTGAGACAGAACGTGTCTCCTTCCAGAGCGGTATGACGGCTGCGTGGTGCCATGGTGTTTATACTTGCGTACTATTGTTTCTACTGATGAACGTGGTACCTTCAGGCGTATGGAAATTGCTCCCAAGGATGAACCAGACATATGGAGGTCTACAATACAATTTTCGGAGGTCTTGGCGGAGTTCTTTTCATTTTCCCATGATTTCAAGCAAAGAGGCACTGAGTTTGAAGGTAGGCCTTGAAATACATCCACAGGTACACCTCCAATTGACTCAAATTATGTCAATTAGCCTATCAGAAGCTTCTAAAGCCATGATATCATTTTCTGGAATTCGCCAAGCTGTTTAAAGGCAGAGTCAACTTAGAGTATGTAAACTTCTGACCCACTGGAATTGTGATACAGTGAATTAAAAGTTAAACCATCTGCCCGTTAACAATTGTTGGAAAAATGACTTGTGTCATGCACAACATAGATGTCCTAACCGGCTTGCAAAAACTACAGTTTGTTAACAAGACATTTGTGGAGTGGTTGAAAAACGAGTTTTAATGACTCCAACCTAAGTGTATGTAAACTTCAACTGTATGTGTGTGTGTATATAAACACACACACACTGGGGAGAACAAGTATTTGATAACTTGCAAAAAGCATGTAGAGGTCCGTAGTTATCATAGGTACACTTCAACTGTGAGAGGCGGAATCTAAAACAAAAATCCAGAAAATCACGTATGATTTTTAAGTAATTAATTAGCATTTTATTGCATGACAAGTATTTGATCACCTACCAACCAGTAAGAATTCCGGCTCTCACAGACCTGTTAATTTTTCTTTAAGAAGCCCTCCTGTTCTCCACTCATTACCTGTATTAACTGCACCTGTTTGAACTCGTTACCTGTATAAAAGACACCTGTCCACACACTCAAACAAACAGACTCCAACCTCTCCACAATGGCCAAGACCAGGGAGCTGTGTAAGGACATCAGGGATAAAATTATAGACCTGCACAAGGCTGGGATGGGCAACAGGACAATAGGCAAGCAGCTTGGTGAGAAGGCAACAATTGTTGGCTCAATTATTAGAAAATGTAAGAAGTTCAAGATGACGGTCAATCACTCTGGGTCTGGGGCTCCATGCAAGATCTCACCTCGTGGGGCATCAATGATCATGAGGAAGGTGAGGGATCAGCCCAGAACTACACGGCAGGACCTGGTCAATGACCTGAAGAGAGCTGGGACCACAGTCTCAAAGAAAACCATTAGTAACACACTACGCCGTCAAGGATTAAAATCCTGCAGCGCACGCAAGGTCCCCCTGCTCAAGCCAGCGCATGTCCAGGCCCGTCTGAAGTTTGCCAATGACCATCTGGATGATCCAGATGAGGAATGGGAGAAGGTCATGTGGTCTGATGAGACAAAAATAGAGCTTTTTGGTCTAAACTCCACTCGCTGTGTTTGGAGGAAGAAACAGAACACCATCCCAACCGTGAAGCATGGAGGTGGAAACATCATTCTTTGGGGATGCTTTTCTGCAAAGGGGACAGGACGACTGCACCGTATTGAGGGGAGGATGGAAGTATCTCAAGGTCCTGGAGTGGCCTAGCCAGTCCCCAGACCTGAACCCAATAGAAAATCTTTGGAGGGAGCTGAAAGTCCGTATTGCCCAGCGACAGCCCCAAAACCTGAAGGATCTGGAGAAGGTCTGTATGGAGGAGTTGGACAAAAGCCCTGCTGCAGTGTGTGCAAACCTGGTCAAGAACTACAGGAAACGTATGATCTCTGTAATTGCAAACAAAGGTTTCTGTACCAAATACTTATGTCATGCAATAAAATGCTATTTAACTACTTTAAAATCCTACAATGTGATTTTCTGGATTTTTGTTTTAGATTCCGCCTCTCACAGTTGAAGTGTACCTATGATAAAAATGACAGACCTCTACATGCTTTATAAGTAGGAAACACTGCCGATTTTGCAGGTTATCACATACTTGTTCTCCCCACTGTATACATATATATTATATACATACACACATATATACAGTATATCACAAAAGTGAGTATACCCCTCACATTTTTGTAAATATTTGGGTATATCTTTTCATGTGATAACACTGAAGAAATGACACAATGTAAAGTAGTGAGTGTACAGTTTGTATAACAGTGTACATTTGCTGTCCCCTCAAAATAACTCAACACACAGCCATTAATGTCTAAACCACTGGCAACAAAAGTGAGTACACCCCTAAGTGAAAATGTCCAAATTGGGCCCAATTAGCCATTTTCCCTCACCAGTGTCATGTGACTCATTAGTGTTACAAGGTCTCAGGTGTGAATGGGGAGCTGGTGCGTTAACTTTGGTGTCATCGCTCTCACACTCCCTCATACTGACTGGTCACTGGAAGTTCAACATGGCACCTCATGGCAAAGAACTCTGAGGATCTGAACAAAAGAATGACCATGAACATGACCCCCTCCTCAGGACCATCTGTCAAAACGCCCAGAACATGTTCTATAAGTTGTGATAGGACATGCCGGAACCAACCCTATGAACTCTGTAACGTGTCTGTAACCAGTCTATAAGAGCTCTAACGGGACTGCCCTGAGGGAGATACCTTCAGAACGGTACTTTATGCATCCTAAGTTTGACTTTGACCTCTAGAGCATGCTGATAATAAACAATGATTCCTTTAAGATTGACTTAGAGTGTACACTACATGACCAAAGGTATTTGGACACTTGCTCGTCGAACATCTCACTCCAAAATCACTGGCATTAATATGGAGTTGGTCCCCCCCTTTGCTGCTATAACAGACTACACTCTTCTGGGAAGACTTTCTACTAGAAGTTGGGATTGCAATTCAGCCACAAGAGCATTAGTGAGGTCGGGCAATTAGGCCTGGCTTGCAGTCTGCATTCCAATTCATCCCAAAGTTGTTCGATGGGGTTGAGATCAGGGCTCTGTCCATGCCAATCAAGTTCTTCCACACCGATCTCAACAAACCATTTCTATATGGACCTTGCTTTGTGCACAGGGTATTGTCATGCTGAAACAGGAAAGGGCCTTCCTCAAACTTTTGCCACAAAGTTGGAAACAGAATCGTCTAGAATGTATCATTGTATGCTGTAGTGTTAAGATTTTTCCTTCACTGGAATTAGGATTCTGTGTTATGCACTATAGCCCGTTACCATATTTGTGATTGAATATTATCTGCTGTTGGCTTGTGTGGATGTATGTAGGTGTTATGCAACATAGCTGACTTGAAGCATTGTTAACAGTTTCAGGGCCATGGGCCTTTCTCATGATGGAAAAATACAGAATAACATAAAAACGGACACATACAGAACATAGTGTAGCACACCACAGACTGTTTTTGTTAGAACTCAAACTTAACAATAACAGAAACCAGATGTGATAATGGTATCTAGGGAATTAGCGCATAGATACTCGACAAGTTACATCTATCAACTGCAGCGCCCGGGGGCTGGTACCAGCTCGTAAGACAACAATCAACAATAGGCTGGGTGAGTCTAAACCACGCCCAGTCTCTACTCTGACAGGCCGGCTCGGAAGCAGGAACTTTTTCTGTCAGGGTATATTTATAATATCTTTGTCAAGAACAAGTCAGTTCTCTGTTTGCCCTGCGAGGTGGGACAGAGAGCCCGTATATACGGAAATTGCATTTACCACTTATTGCTTAGCTAATAAAAAATACATAGTATACAATCGGTGACTCATTGTCATATTTATCCTGATACCAGATTCGAATTGACGCAAATTTAACAGAACTCAGGGTCCTAGCCCGAACTATGAAAAACAGCCCCAGACAATTATTCCTCCTCCACCAAAATTGACACTTGACACTATGCATTGTCGGCAGCGAGTCTTATACCACTCCAGCCGACACTTGGCATTGCACATCGTGACCTTAAGCTTGTGTGCGGCAGCTCAGTTATGGAAACCCATTATCACTCACGTTGCACTTTCAGACCATTATTTTCTTGCTTTTCCCACCTCTTGGATTTTTGTGCTTCAGTACTCAATGGTCCCGTTCTGTGAGCTTGTGTGGCCTACCACTTTTCGATTGATCCGTTGTTTCTACTTAACAAAAACAGCACTTACAGTTGACCGGGGAAGCTCTAGCAGGGCAGAAGTTTGACAAACTGACTTGTTGGAAAGGTGGCATCCTATGATGGTGCCACTTTGAAAGTCACTGAGCTCTTCAGTAAGGCCACTCTACTGCCAATGCTTGTCTATGGAGATTGCATGGCGGTGTGCTCAATTTTATACACCCGTCAGTAACCGGTGTGGCTGAAATAGCCAAATCCAATCATTTGAAGTGGTGTCCACATACTCAAGAATACGACATTGCTCGTCCTAATATTATATTTCTTAATTTGATTATTTTACTTTTAGATGTGTGTATTGTGAATGGTTAGATATTACTCTACTGTTGGAACTAGGAACACCAGCATTTCACTACACCTGCAATAAGATCTGCTAAGTTTATGTATGCGACCATGGGAGTAGCTAGCTAGCATTGGAAAACTATTACATTGCATGCATTCTAAAAGGTAGCAGTGTGACAATTTGGTTTTTGAACAGATGTAGCTAGCTAGCTAACTAGTTATGTTTTGCGGAAAAATGTAGGCCTAGCATTTGGATGTGTACTTGCTATCGTTAACTAGCTTTTGTGTCGATGTCAGCTGTTGTCTGATAGCTAGCTAGTTAATGGCTATAGTTATTTGTGTAAAAGACATTCCATAAACAATTACAGCTAGCTACCTTTTCCATTTCGTTAGCTAGCTCGAGCGTACTTGTGTTAACTAGCTGGCTACCTAGCTAGCTTTCAGCGTACTTGTGTTAGCTAGCTAGCTACAGAGGCCAGCTGCTAAAAGAAGCCAACCTTAGCTAAAGCAACCAAGTTGCCAAGCAACCAAGTTGCTGACCTGGTTAGAACGCTGAGATTCGTCTGAAACGAAGTTAGTCTTGTCAGAATTGCTACACAAATGTAGCACATTGTTGGTTCTTAATGGACACGTACGTGTATTTGAGTTGTCACTGCATAGGTGATGTTGAAGTTGAAGTTGAAATGGTGCTTGAATAGTGGAGGCAGCGCCTGCTTTATTTGCGTAACTAATGCAATAGTTGTTAAGTAGTCCGAAAACGTAGGGAACATTAACTTGCTTGACTGTTCTGTAGGTCATGCAAAAAATTTTGTGAACCTAACAAGACAGATGTTGCTCTCCGGTTTCATGATTTAACAAAGGTGTGGTTGAAATGATTCTGCCACTGTCTTCTTGTCAAGGCATATGAAGTAACAGGCTAGAACAAAAAAACGCAATTATCACAACACGTGGGTTGTAATATGGCTTCCCAGGTGATTTTTACCTACACACCACTACTGCAAGTTGTAGCTTTGCCCTCATTATTTCTCCATGGTTCTGACTTTACCTGCTCATTACCTTGTATCAATCTGTGTGCTTTAGGCTAGTAGGCTACTTTGCTGAAGGACAAAATATCCCACGTGTTTATTACCACCATTGTTTATTTTGTCCAGCTGTTCAAATGGAACGAATGGATATGGAAGACACCACAGTAGGAATACTGTTAATAAGTAAACCAAATTTACCCGATCTGTAGTTAGCTATTCTTTCTTCAGCGTTTAAAAGTGACAGTAAATATGTAGCTAGCCTACACTACAGTTACTTTCTATTGTTATTATTCTATTGATATTGTTCTCCTCCGGAGTGCTGGAACAAAGGAATGGCTGGGACCAATTTGCGCCCTAACGCACAGGTATTTTCTCGCGGCACTCACTCAATTCACTCCCAAAGGGCCAAAACTCGCGGGATTTGAACGATTAAACGCTCTACTGAATGAGGACATCTAGTGGAAGACGTAGAAAGTGTCCCCAGATCCATAGCTGGTTGGGAAGAGTGGGGGCGATCACGTCAAAGTTGCCCCAACTTTCATGACCACAAAACTAGTTTGGAAGAATGCCTGCCCTGTGAGTTCTGCTATACTTACAGACATAATTCCAACGGTTTTAGAAGCTTTAGAGTGTTTTCTATCCAATAATAATTATTATATGTATATATTAGCAATTTTTGACAGATTTTTTTTCAGTTTACTATGGGCACGCAATTCCTCCAAAGGGGGCAGTATTCTGCCTAGCCTTAAGAGGATTTATTAATTCATTAAGTTTAAATGTCTGATGTGGGTTAATCTTACTTCAGAAAGATCCTGGATAAGATTTGACCTGATCTATTAAAGTCAAAACATTTAACACCCTATTCACCAATAATCCTGTTATCGTCTACCTCTACCCCAGCGACACTTGGAACAACGTCCTCTTCGAGAGTCCAGGTAGTTGTATTGTCTGATGCCCAGTAAGTGAAGCCTATAAAATACCAGACTGATTACCGCTGCGCTAGATTTGTGTCGGTTGACAATTAGTGGAGGGTGGTATGTGCATTAACATTAGGATAGTAACACATTAAAACATTGGTTTAGGTGTTATTATATGATCAGTTGAAGTCATTGCGTTATTCATAAATGATTACTCACCTGATAACGTGAAATGGAAAATTATTACTATAATAATTCACTATTTTATCATTAACAATCAAGTTATTACATTAACCGTTGTTACAAGATAGCATACATAGTTCTTGCCTTGATCTCATGGATATTATTACTCAATGTATAATTGATTAATTTTAGGAACAAATCCATTTAGATATTATTAAAGTTATTGTTTAGAAGATAATGGCTAGAATTGATTGATCAATTGAATTCATGAGTTATTTTAATTGAAACTTTATTTAGCTAGGAAAGTCAGTTAAGAACAAATTCTTATTTAGAATGACAGCCTACCGGGGAACAGTGGGTTAACTGCCTTGTTCAGGGGCAGATGACAGATTTTTACCTTGTCATTTTGGGATTCGATCCAGCAACCTTCCGGTTACTTGCCCAACGCTCTAACCACTAGGCTAACTGCCGCCCAATATACACCTATTGTTGAAACATTCTACATAATGACATTTGAATAATAATAATAGTGTCATAAGTATATGAAAGAAGATACAATTATCAACATCCCCCCTCCCCCCACAGGTTCACTATGACATTTCCTATGATAACATTTATCCATATAGATCAATGTGTGATATTACATAGACACAGTGGAGACCTGATCCTAGATCAGAGCTGCATATTATGCTGCACAGAGGTTACCATGGTGATCCGACTGAGGCAACTGTTTAAGAATGGGAGATGGATATGACTGTTCACTAGATGTTTTCTATTGATCCTTTATTTAGGGATCTGGAACAGTCCGGATAGGAGGGAGATGAAATATGGCAAATTTGAGCTTTCTGGTGTTTTTTCATTTGCCCTAAACGAGCAAAGCTCTCTCCACATAGACAGACATAGGGTTTCTCTCCAGTGTGTGTTCGCTGGTGTGAAATTAGGGTCCCTGACTCAGCAAAGCTCTTTCCACAATGATCACAGCTATAAGGCTTCTCTCCAGTGTGTGTTCGCTGGTGTGTATTCAGGGTCCCTGACTCAGCAAAGATCTTTCCACAATGATCACAGCTATAAGGCTTTTCTCCAGTGTGTGTTCGCTGGTGTGCAGTCAGGGTGGAAGCTAAAGCAAAGCTCTTTCCACACTGATCACAGCTATAAGGCTTTTCTCCAGTGTGTGTTCGATGGTGTATAGTCAGGGTGGAAACTCGAGCAAAGCTCTTTCCACACTGATCACAGCTATATGGCTTCTCTCCTGTGTGTGTTCGCTGGTGTTTATTCAGGGTGGAAGCTAAAGCAAAGCACTTTCCACACTGATCACAGCTATAAGGCCTCTCTCCTGTGTGTATGCGCTGGTGTATAGTTAGTTTATCTGATACAGCAAAGCTCTTCCCACACAGATTACAGCTATAAGGCTTCTCTCCAGTGTGTGTTCGCTGGTGTCTAATCAAGGTGGAAGCTACAGCAAAGCTCTTCCCACACTGATCACAGCTATAAGGCTTCTCTCCTGTGTGTACACGCTGGTGTATGGTTAGGGATCCTGCATTAACAAAGTTTTTCCCACAATCAAGGCAGGGGTAAGGCTTCTCCCCTTCATAAATTCTCAGATGATATTTAAAGGTGTTATATGCAGCAAAACTCTTCCCACAATGATCACAGCTGTAAGGCTTTTCTCCTGTGTGTGTTCGCTGGTGTGTAGTCAGGTTGGAAGCTCGAGCAAAGAACTTCCCACACTGATCACAGTGATAAGGCTTCTCTCCGGTGTGAATACGCAGGTGAATTATGAAGGACCTCCGTGTAGTGAAACTCTTCCCACAGTCAGAGCAGCTGTGGTGAGATTTCTTCCCTGTACGTCTGTGCTGGTGTTTGAGGTGTTCTGATTGGGAGACACTCTTCTCTGCCTCGTCAGCAACATGTTGTTGTAGAAGCTCCCCAGATGATAAGTCCCTCCCACTGAGAGAGCAACGGTGAGGAGAGTCCCCTGTGAAACAGACATTGAATAACTAGGTTTTGGAAATATGAGTCCATAAACAAATATCAACAATATATTACTCAGTGGATAGTTCATTAGGTACACTCCCCAGTTCATGAAAATAGGTCACTCCTACAGACAGTGAGTCACGTGGCTATGGCTTGCTATATAAAGCAGACAGACAGGCAGAGGCATTAAGTTACTGTTTGATTGAACATCAGAATGGGCAAAACAAGTAACCTAAGCGACTGAGCGTGGTAAGATCGTCGGTGCCAGGCGCGCCGGATCCAGAATCTCAGAAACAGCCGACCTCCTGGACTTTTCACACACGACAGTGTCTAGAGTTTACCAAGAATGGTGCGACAAACAAAAAACATCCAGTCAGTGGCAGTGCTGTGGGGGAAAACAGCTCGTTGATGAGAGAGGTCGAAGGAGAATTGCAAAAATCGTGCAAGCTAACAGGCGGGCCACAAATAGACAAGTAACAGCGCAGTACAACCGTGGTGTGCAGTGTGGCATCTTGGAACGAAAAACTCGCAGATCCTCGTCACTAATGGGCTATTTCAGCAGACGACTACACTGTTCCACTACTATCAGCTAAAAACAAGAAGAAGCTGCTCCAGTAAGAACGCAATCACCAACACTGGACAATTTAAGGAGTGGAAAGAAATCAAGATTCCTTTTGCTTCATGCTGATAGCAGTCAGAATTTGGCATAAGCAGCATGAGTTCATGGACCCATCTGCCTGGTGTCAACAGTACAGGGTGGTGTACTGATGTGGGGGATGTTTTCCTGGCACACGTTTAGGTCCCTTGATACCAACTCAGCACCACAGTGTATCTGAACATTGTTGCTGACCAAACCCAACAGAGTATCTTGGGGATGAGATGGAACGGGCTGTTGGCAACATGAATGTGGCGCTGTCCAATCTGCAGCAACTGCGTGATGCCATCGCGTCAGCATGGACCAACATCATCCCCGTGGTACGTTGCAGAATCCACACGCCGGACAATTCAGGCTGTTTTGGAGGAAAAAGGGGGTCTGTTCCGGAACCAAACCGGTGTACCTAACATACTGGCCACTGAGTGTATATTGTTTATCAATCAATTAATAGAATTTGCAGAATGAGATGCACACACCCCCCATTGTTCTTACTTGATGAAATCAGATCTCCATCTCCCTCCTCGTGTCCTTTACTCACAGCTCCACTCTGCCCTGGTGTTTTCCTGCAGTCGACCAGCCGCACAGACACCCTCTTCAGACCCAGCAGTAAGGCGCTACCAGGAGAGTTGTGACCAGGGGACTCCGGCAGGTTGGAGGGGGACGGACTAGCTCTGTCCTGGTGACCACAGAAAGAATTGTACATAGAATATCATTAGACCAAACAATTGATTACTTTAGTCTAAATCTCTGATTGATTGGTGCATCCTTATAATACCTCCTTTCTCCTGAAGTGTGTAATCGTTCACTACTTTCCACAAAAGTACAGTTTTTTTCCAAATAACTTTGGCACATTTTTCAAATGGAAGAGGTTTATTTTTTCACTCTTAAAACAAATGTCCAAACTGATAACTCTTAATGCCCTGGCTTATGTTCAGAACCTATGAGAATAATTGGAGTTCACCCCTGAGATAATATTGATTGGTGCAGACAGAGATGGTCACCTCGCTTCGAGTCCTTAGGAAACTATGCATGTTTTTTTAAATGTATTTCTTACATTGTTACCCCCAAGAAATCTTAAGTCTTATTACATACAGCTGGGAATAACTATTGGATATAAGAGCGACGTCAACTTACCAACATTACGACCAGGAATACGACTTTCCCGAAGCGGATCCTTAGTTCGGACCACCACCCAGGACAGTGGATCTAATCCCAGAAGCCGACCCAAAACAATGTTGCCGCAGAAAAGGCGGACTGAGCGGCCTCCTGGTCAGGCGCCGTAGGCGTGTACTTTGCCCACCGTTTCCGAGTATACTACTCGCCAATGTCCAGTTGCCTTCCAGAGGGACATCAGAGATGGTAACATTCTGTTTCAAGGAAACATAGCTCTCTTGGGATATGTTGTCAGAGTCGGTTCAGCCACCGGGCTTCTTCATGCGCCGCACCGACAGAGATAAACACCTCTCTGGGAAGAGAAGGGCAGGGGTGTATGCTCCATGATTAACGAATCATGGTGTAATCATAACAACATACAGGAACTCAAGTCCTTCTGCTCACCCAACATTGAATTCCTTACAATCAAATGCCGGCCAAATTATCACCCAAGAGAATTCTCATCAGTTATCGTCACAGCTGTGTATATACCCCATCAAGCAGACGACGGCCCTCAAGGAACTTCACTGGACACCATCTATTCTGGGGCGCATTTATTGTAGCTGGGGATTTTAGCAAATAAAATTTAAGAACAAGGCTACATAAATTCTATCAGCCTATTGCAGCACTGGCAATACACTCAACCCCTGCTACTCTAACTTCCACAATGCATACAAGGCCCTCCCTTTGGCAAATCCGACCACAACTCCATCTTGCTCCTACAGTCTTATAGGCAGAAACTCAAACAGGATGTACCTGTGACTAGAACCATTCAATGCATGTCTGTCCAATCAGAATTCACGCTTAAAGATTGTTTTGATCACGCGGATTGGGAAATGTTCCAGGCAGCCTCAGAACAACATCAATCTATACGCTGACTCGGTGAGTGAGTTTATAAGGAAGTGCATTGAAGATGTTGTACCCACTGTGACTTAAAACCTACCCTAACCAGAAACCGTGGATGGATGGCAGCATTTGGGCAAAACTGAAAGCGCGAACCACCGCATTTAACCACTGGAAATATGGCCGAATACAAACAGTGTAGTTATTCCCTCCGCAAGGCAATCAAACAAGCGAAATGTCGGTATAGAGACAAAGAGGGGAGACGCAATTCAACGACTCAGACACGATGTGGCAGGGTCTACAGGCAATTACGGACTACAAAAAGAAAACCAGCTACGTCACAGACACCGACGTCTCGCTTCCAGACAAACTAAACACCTTCTTTGCCCGCTTTGAGGATAATACCGCGCCACAGTCGCGGCCCGCTAACAAGGACTGCCCCCCCCGTGGCTGGCGTGAGTAAGACATTTAAACGTGTTAACCCTCGCAAGGCTGCTGGCCCAGACGGCATCCCTAGCCGCGTCCTGGTGTGTTTACGGACATATTCAATCGCTCCCTATCCCAGTCTGCTGTCCCCACATGCTTCAAGATAGCCACCATTGTTCCTGTACCGAAGAAGGCAAAGATAACTGAACTAAATTACTACTGCCCGTAGCACTCACTTCTGTCATCATGAAGTGCTTTGAGAGACAAGGATCATATCACCTCCATGTTACCTGCCACTCTAGACCCACTTCATACCGCCCCAACTGGTCCACAGACGATGCAATCACCATCACACTGCCCTACTGTTGATTTGCACAGATTTTGATTAAAAGGAGCATAATAGAATCTATTCTGGATGCTTGAAACTGGGTTGTCCTGATGTTAGCAAGAAAGCATTTGCTCACTGCAGTGCACAACATGCAGTTTCCATTTGTATTGTTTTCTCAGCTACAGTTTGACTTGTGTCCTGTCTGACAGTGAAATATGGCTAGATCTTACCGTAGCTTGGACTACAGAGTAGCTAGCTAGTGTTGCAAAAGCCAAATTGCATTGCAAGGTAGTATTTTGACACTTTCCACACAGTTTGATGTTGGTTTTGAACTGATGTAGTTAGCCATCTATGTTTTGTGGAAATATTTAGCACTGGCTATCGTTAGTGAACTAGCTATCGTTATCTACCTTCTGTGTTGAGGTTATATGTTGTCTAGCTCTAGCTAGCTAATGGCTGAAGTTATTTGTGTAACAAATCTTCCATAAACAAATATAGCTAGCTACATTTATTTGCCTGTTAATTTGCTAGCTTTCAGCTGACTGGTGTTAGCTAGCTACTATTTACAGAGGCTGGACTTAGGACAAGCAAGCTAGCATTAGCTAATAGCAGCTGTACCCTACATTATTCATCTCATATGTATACATATATACTGTACTCTATATCATCTACTGCATCTTTATGTAATACATGTATCACTAGCCACTTTAACTATGCCACTTTGTTTACATACTCATCTCATATGTATATACTGTACTCGATACCATCTACTGTATCTTGCCTATGCCGCTCTGTACCATCACTCATATATCTTTATGTACATATTCTTTATCCCCTTACACTTGTGTGTATAAGACAGTAGTTTTGGAATTGTTAGTTAGATTACTTGTTGGTTATTACTGCATTTTGCTACACTCGCATTAACATCTGCTAACCATATGTATGTGACATAAATTTGATTTGATTTGTCTGTTTCCCCCTGTTCCCTTTCCTGCCCATTTGATAATGGGCCATTCTAAATCAGAACAAGATTAAATTGAGAATAGTCTGATGGGTGGAAATCTGACCACTTGATGTGAGAACAGCTGTGCAGCCTGAGGCAAGGAACAGAGCACAAGCTTCTTTCTTCTTTTTTGTAACTGCCTGAAATCATCAACAGGCTACAGTCACATTGTTCCATCCCATATATGTTTGGATTTCAAATACATTCTAGAAGGTTTATCAATTCAGTTCAATTTGCTTTATTGGCATGATGTAACAATGTACATATTGCCAAAGCCTATTTTGGATATTTACAATATAAAAAATGAGAATCAAAATGGTCAACAGGACAACAGTAACAACAATAACCAAGGGTCAAAATAACCATACATTCAACAATAACAATAAGCATGCAGTAGAGGACATGTGTAGGTTGACTGGTCTGTCAGACACTGTCCGTCAACTTATGGCAGGCAGCGATGTAGTGCGCTGCCAACCCACAGCTCTCTGTGTCCTCTCCCAACAGGACGGGTAGCCTACTCTCATCAGAGGGGTCTTTAAAGCCTTGAATAAGGGTTTCAAATTTGGGGAAATGACGCACTAATTGTTTTATTTATTTTTTTACATTTTGTCAGGAAATGCAGCTCCGTCTCAGGTTCTGCTGTTGTGCAGTGGTTGCACAGCCTTTCCTCTACAGGGAGAAAGGTTCTGCTGTTGTGCAGTGGTTGCACAGCCTTTCCTCTACAGGGAGACAGGTTCTGCTGTTGTGCAGTAGTTGCACAGCCTTTCCTCTACAGGGAGACAGGTTCTGCTGTTGTGCAGTGGTTGCACAGTCTTTCCTCTACAGGGAGACAGGTTCTGCTGTTGTGCAGTGGTTGCACAGCCTTTCCTCTACAGGGAGACAGGTTCTGCTGTTGTGCAGTGGTTGCACAGCCTTTCCTCTACAGGGAGACAGGTTCTGCTGTTGTGCAGTGGTTGCACAGCCTTTCCTTCCTCTACAGGGAGACAGGTTCTGCTGTTGTGCAGTGGTTGCACAGCCTTTCCTCTACAGGGAGACAGGTTCTGCTGTTGTGCAGTGGTTGCACAGCCTTTCCTCTACAGGGAGACAGGTTCTGCTGTTGTGCAGTGGTTGCACAGCCTTTCCTCTACAGGGAGACAGGTTCTGCTGTTGTGCAGTGGTTGCACAGCCTTTCCTCTACAGGGAGACAGGTTCTGCTGTTGTGCAGTGGTTGCACAGCCTTTCCTCTACAGGGAGACAGGTTCTGCTGTTGTGCAGTGGTTGCACAACCTTTCCTCTACAGGGAGCCAGGTTCTGCTGTTGTGCAGTGGTTGCACAGCCTTTCCTCTACAGGGAGCCAGGTTTTCCTGTGTCTACCCTTCTCAATGGCAAGGCTGTGTTCACTGAGCCTGTACTTTGTCAAGGTTTTGATCAGTAACTATGGTCAAATATTTAGCCACGGTGTACTGTCGATTTAGGGCCAGATAGCACTGCATTTTGCTTTGTGTTTGTGCTTGTTTTTCCCAACAAGTAATGTAGTTCTGTTTTGACTGTGTTTGTAATTTGGTTTATTCTGATTGATTGGATGTTCTGGTCCTGAGGCTTCAGTGTGTTAGTAGAACAGGTTTGTGAACTCAGCTCCAGGACCAGCTGGATGAGGGGACTGAGGCTTCAGTGTGTTAGTAGAACAGGTTAGTGAACTGAGCCCCAGGACCAGCTGGATGAGGGGACTCTTTTCTTTGCTCAGCTCTTGGCATTTATCATTTACAACTAAAGTTGCCAAATAACTCCAAATGTAGCATATAGGACCGGTTTCAAATGAACACTTTTACGCTCAAGATGGCCGCTCCAGAATGGGAAAAATATCCTATTTTATTCAGCTAAGATCAATTATATTCTTCTTACTATAAAAATGATTTACAGTAAAAGAATGACATGGGCCTTAAGTATATTTTGTCAGCTAAATGAACAAGCCTACAGCCTTTTCCAGCAGCATACCACACTGCGTCTGAAGCTAAGCAGCTTTGGTCCTAGTTGGTCCCTGGATGGAAGACTGGATACTGCTGGAAGTGGTGTTGGGAGGCCAGTAGGAGGCACTCTTTCCTCTGGTCTAAAAAAAATATCCCAATGCCCCAGGGAAGTGATTTGGGACATTGCCCTGTGTAGTGGGACATCAACTGACTGGAGTAAGCTAGCTATTTACAGAGGCTAGCTGCTGGATTTTGGACAAGCAAGCTAATAGCAGCTGTATTGTTGATGACCAGTTTAGATAACCTCAGAATTTATAATTCTCAGAAATTCTACAAAAAAAAGGAACTCATTGTTGGTTCCTAACGTAATGCATGGAATGTGCATGTGAGCCATACATTATGAATTGTAATCAAATCTGTTGCACCTACAAAACTTAGTCAATCCATTTTTTTATGGTAGCTATATGCTGGTTTTAATCTGATTTCTAGACTTTGAGCTTGGTGGGCGCAGAAAATACTCTGAAAACTCACCCAGGGAAAGTTGGTTTTCTATTTCAGACATTCGCCAAAAGCCATTTAAAATGGCAAATTTCAATAACTAATTAATTGATCATCACAGAAACAAAAATAGATATGGTGTATTCTATAAATGTCAAGCATACTTTTACAACCTTTGTTTTGATCTGATATAAATACCTAATCTATAAAATGCGTTTTAAAGCGGTATAAATCAATAACTAATTTGATTTTTTTTAAATTGATACATGCCCTCTATCAAATCAAAACTGGAATTTCTACTCAAAGCAAAGGTTGTAAAAGTATACTGGACATTTATAGAATAAATCATACCTAGTTTGATGATTGTCATAATCAGTGAAAACGTTGATTTATATAGATTTTATGTATCTATATCCAATCTAAACTGCAATGTTTACTCAAAAGGTTGTAAAAGTATGCTAGACATTTCTAGAATAAATCATATCAATTTGATGATTCTGTGGCAAACGGTGAATGAGATTTATACAATTTTAAATGGCTTTTGGAGAATGTCTGTCCGAATGTGTGAATATAAACTCCCAACTTTCCCTTGGTGAAAACTCAATTGCTAAGGACCCTACTAGAAATCCGGTATATGGTACTCCGTAACCGCTGGACAGATCATGATGAGGTGGGGAGTGTGTTGTGTATCTCCAATCAAGCTAATTTGCGAGATTTCATCGACATTGGCGTCATAATGGCTTTGATATGATGGTAGGGAGAATTAAATTTATCATTGAGCTTCAACCAATGCATACTCAGCGTGACTACAACATAATGGAATAGAACTAAATAATATGAAAAATGTTGCAAAAGTGAGACGTAACATGCATGATTGGTGTAGCCTCTCAATGGCCAATACATATCATCAGCAATACAGAGTTTATATAAATCACTGGTGTAGCCTCTCAATGGCCAATACATATCAGCAGCAATACAGAGTTTATATTCATCACTGGTGTAGCCTCTCAATGGCCAATACATATCAGCAGCAATACAGAGTTTATATTCATCACTGGTATAGCCTCTCAATGGCCAATACATATTATCAGCAATACAGAGTTTATATAAATCACTGGTGTAGCCTCTCAATGGCCAATACATATCATCAGCAATACAGAGTTTATATAAATCACTGGTGTAGCCTCTCAATGGCCAATACATATTATCAGCAATACAGAGTTTATATAAATCACTGGTGTAGCCTCTCAATGGCCAATACATATCAGCAGCAATAGTTTATATACATTATTGGTGTAGTCTGATTAATTATTTCTCCATGGTTCTGACTTGACCTGCCGGTTGCGCATTGCGTGTATCAATCTGTGTTCGATTGGCTACTTTGATGAAATTACCACCTTAGTTTATTTTGTCTAGCTGTTCAAATGGATGTGGAAGATCAAAGAAAACTAGACCTAGACGTTGTATACACCACAGTAAGGACACTGTTCATAAGTCAACCAAACTTACCCGATCCATCGTGGAAGCAATTCTTTCTTCAACGTTTCTTAAAATAAAAAACATGACACTAAATGTGTACGGTAGTTACTTTGTCACGGCGTTCAGATAAAGAACAGTTAGACCAGCGCAATCAAACGTCCTTTTAAATATCAAAACTGGATTTAAGTCCTGACAAACAAACGTCTCGTGTAGACTAATCTTACATCAGAAAGATCCTGTAGAATTGTATTTGGTTTGAAAACTAGATAGAGGATGGTAACAAAGAACTTCCTGTTGATGCTTTTCGGCTTCTTCTGTGGTGTTTAAGAGGTGCCGCCACCTACTGTACATAGTCATCAACACCTCTCTTCAAATGGGTGAAGCAGTTTTGGGAGTGTAATTTATTGCTAGAAAATAACTGTTTGTATTGCCTCAAACATATTGTATGCTAAATTAATGGCAAAAATGTAGGCTATTTTTGGTATATTCAATACATCATTCATCAATTTAAATTGTAAATTATTAGATGTATCACGTTTTTTGTCATCCTCAATGCTTGTAAATGCATTATGTCCACGTGTGGTTGTATTATTTTAAAATGGGCAAATACAATAAAAATCACAACAAATCATAAGATGTTTATATAAACAACTAAAATAGCTTGCAGCCTCTGACTGGCTGAGGTTTGCTGGAAGGTGGCAGGCTGAATATGAGATTAGAGAAATTCCCTGTTATTGTCTTTCAAATGAGCTCATGGCTAGATGGCCTTTTAGGGTTTATTTGTATTTATTATGGATCCCCATTAGTTCCTGTCAAGGCAGCAGCTACTCTTCCTGGGGTTTATTATGGATCCCCATTAGTTCCTGCCAAGGCAGCAGCTACTCTTCCTGGGGTTTATTATGGATCCTCATTAGTTCCTGCCAAGACAGCAGCTATTCTTCCTGGTGTTTATTATGGATCCCCATTAGTTCCTGCCAAGGCAGCAGCTACTCTTCCTGGGGTTTATTATGGATCCCCATTAGTTCCTGCCAAGGCAGCAGCTACTTTTCCTGGGGTTTATTATGGATCCCCATTAGTTCCTGCCAAGGCAGCAGCTACTTTTCCTGGGGTTTATTATGGATCCCAATTAGTTCCTGCCAAGGCAGCAGCTACTCTTCCTGGGGTTTATAATGGATCCCCTTTAGTTCCTCCCAAGACAGCAGCTACTCTTCCTGGGGTTTATAATGGATCCCCTTTAGTTCCTCCCAAGGCAGCAGCTACTCTTCCTGGGGTCCAGCAACATTAAGGTAGTTATATACAATTTTAAATATTACAATCCATACCACTTTTCACAACACATTGTGTTCCCTCAAGCTACTTCTCTACTATCACATATCTACAATACAAAATCCATGTGTACTTGTGTGTGTCTTACGTGTACTTGTGTGTAGAGTGCGTGTTTTATGTGTATGTGCGTCTGTGGGTCTCTTCACAGTCCCTGCTGTTCCATAAAGTGTATTTGTATCTGTTTTTTAAATCTGATTCTACCGCTTGCATCTTGTACCTGATGTGAAATGGAGTTGCATGTAGTCATGGCTCTATGTAGTACTCTGCGCCTCCCATATTCTGTTCTGGACTTGGGGCCTGAAGAGACCTTTGGTGGCATGTGTTGTGGGGTTATGCATGGGTGTCGGAGCTGCCCTCCAAGACATCTACAGCACCCAATGTCAGTGATGCAAGAGGCGTCACTGCAGTCCCTGGTTCGAATCCAGGCTGCATCACATCCGGCTGTGATTGGGAGTCCCATAGGGCGGCGACACGATTGGCCCAGCGTCGTCCGGGTTTGGCCGGGGTTAAATAGTTAAATAAAGGTTAAATTTCTAGTAAATGTGTTACTATTCAACTACTGCTGTATATACACACTATTCAATCATAATTATTGTACAGATATAGTAGATATTCTATCCACACACTGTCCATGGAGTTGGTTCCCTCTTTGCTGCTATAACAGCATCCACTCTGCTGGGATGGCTTTCCACTAGATGTTGGAATATTGCTGTGGGGACTTGCTACAATTCAGCCATAAGATTATTAGTGAGGTCGGGTACTAAGGTTGGCCGATTAGGCCTGGCTACTGTCGTGGAATAATCAGAATTTGTTGGTAACATATGTAAGATGTTTTATATTCATCATATGTTTGTAAATTACTTCTCATCAAGAATGTTATTTTTGTATAATACTGTGGCAGGGTTTGCAGTATCTGTTCTATGTCAAGACTAAGTTGTTTGGGCTAGAGAGAGGGGAGAGGTCAAGCGTGTATCTCTTGGCTCCACAATGTGACACTGTGTGTCTCTGTGATCTTGTCAAGATAGGATTGGTTGTATTTAGAATTGGTTGTATCTAAATGACAATTTGATATATGCCTGTTGATATGGAGGATTGGTTGATGGTTCTGGGGTTTGAGTAAGGAGACAAAGTTGAACGATGAGTTATGTCTATGCTGTCTGACTATGTGTGTTTTTGCTATTAAAGGAACTCCGCTGCAATGAAAGGGGGCTCTCAGAGAATTCATGGCTAGACACTGAATTGCCTGAATTGCCTGAGAGTCACAGGGTTGTGATAGAGCTCATATAATTAAAGATGAACTTTGATAACTAACTCTGACTTGTGTGTGGTTTGCGCTCTTGATTTGGTAAATAGAGGAAATTTCCACGACACTACAGCTTGCATTGCAAATCATCCCAAAGGTGTTCGATGGAGTTGAGGTCAGGGCTCAGTGCTGGCCAGTCAAGTTCTTCCACACCGATCTCGACAAACCATTTCTGTATGGACTTCGCTTTGTGCACCGGGGCATTGCCATGCTGAAACAGGAAAAGGCCTTCACCAAACTTGCCACAAAGCTGGAAGAGCAAAATCATCTAGAATGTCATTGCATGCTGTAGCGTTAAGAATTCCCTTCACTGGAACTAAGGGGCCAAGCCCTGAACCATGAAAAACATCCCCAGACCATTATTCCTCCTCCACCAAACGTTACAGTTGGTACTATGCATTGGGGCAGGTAGCGTTCTCCTGGCATCCACCAAACCAGATTGGTCCATCGGCGGTGAGCCTTACACTACTACAAGCCGACACTTCGCATTGCACATGGTGATCTGAGGCTGCTCAGCTATGGAAACCCATTGCATGAAACTCCCGACGAACAGTTATTGTGCTGACATTGCGTCATTAACGTTCTTAATGTTGGAACTGAGAACTAACTATTTTTACGCGCAACGCGCTTCAATACTCAGCGTTCCCATTCTGTGAGCCTGTGTGGCGTACCCCTTATCGATGGAGCCATTGTTGCTCTTAGACGTTTCTACTTCACAATAACAGTAACAGCGCTAACGGTTGTCCGGGGAAGCTCTAGCAGGGCAGACATTTTACAAAGTGACTTGTTGGAAAGGTGGCATCCTATTATGGTGCCATGTTGAAAGATCCTGAACTATTCAGTAAGGCCATTCTACTGCCAATGCTTGTCTATGGAGGTTGCATGGCTGTGTGCTCAATTTTATACACCCGTCAACAACGGGTGTGGCTGAAATATCCAAATTCAATCATTTGAAGGGGTGTCCACATACTTATGAATGTACTGTATTTATACTCTGGACTAATATTTATATATTTCTTAATTCCATTATTTTACTTTTAGATATGTAACGTTATTGTTGTGTATTGTTAGATGTTACTGCACTGTTGGAACTAGGAACACAAGCATTTCACTACACCCTCAATAAGATCTGCTATGTGTATGGACCAATACAATCTGACTTGATTTGTTTTCTCAGCTACAGTTTGAATTGTGTCCTGTCTGACAGTGAAATATGGCAAGATCTTACCATAGCTTGGACTATGGAGTAGCTAGCTAGCGTTTACCATAGCTTGGACTATGGAGTAGCTAGCTAGCGTTTACCATAGCTTGGACTATGGAGTAGCTAGCTAGCGTTTACCATAGCTTGGACTATGGAGTAGCTAGCTAGCGTTTGTGGTAGAAATGTCAACATTGTTATTCAAATGACCTTTTTTAGAATATTTTTTAATTAGTACTTTCACACTGTCTGTTGGCCTGAGAGGAGCCTCTGAGGCTTAATGCTGGCAGTTGATTTATGATGCCTTGGTGATAAGACCTAAACTACATTCCATTGCATGATTAGTGTCTGTGTGAAATGCTGGTCTGTCTGCCAGAGCCAGGAAAACTCTCCCTCCAGTTTCTCTTCCCCACATCACAAATGGACACTGGACTTCATCTGTTGAGGGAAGGATCTTGTGTCCTATGCATGATCTTTTCTGTATAAACAAGCAGTAAATGTCCTAGAGACAGACATTTGGCGCCATGTAAATCTTGCCGTCTGTTGCTTTAAAGCACAATGTACCATTGTATTATTTCACATATCTTTTTCATGAGGACTCGAGAGGGCTATACAAAGTTGTAACCTTTGTAGAAATAAATATAATTCACCCAACTAATTGTGGGAAGCATGTGGAAGGCTACCTGAAACGTTTGACCCACGTTAAACAAGTTAAAGGCAATGCTACCAAATACTAATTGAGGGTATGTAAACTTCTGACCCACTGGGAATGTGATGAAAGAAATAAAAGCTGATAAATCCTTATCTCTACTATTATTCTGAAATTTCTCATTCTTAAATAAAGTGGTGATCCTAAGTGACCTAAAACAGGGAATTTTTACTGGGATTAAATGTCAGGAATTGTGAAAGACTGAGTTCAAATGTATTTGGATAAGGTGTATGTAAACTTCCGACTTCAACTGTATCAAAACAATCCAGATGTCTTTGTTCCAATGTTTTTTCAAGTTCTAATGTAAAAAACTACATCAAAACTATTTTCTTTTAGACATATGATATTGGGATGACTCTGAATATCACACATGGACATTTCCTATGGGCGGATATGGAATCATTCAATATCCTGTGATAGGCCTATGTGGACATCTTATTTTCTCAATATGACGACAAATACTGACAGTAGGCCTACATTGTATATTTTAAGCTCTAGACTGAGGTCCACATCTGGATCTTGATATGCTAAATAAGGACAATTTCTGATGCTTATTCGCGCGGAGGATATGTTCAATAATTTTACTAATATTAACTCCATATCATTGCCACTAGCTATCATTGTTGTGTTACTTCCGCATAAAGACGCGCGCAAACACAAGCTAAAAGCACCGTAACTGGTAGCCTAGCAACAAAAATCACCTATTTTCAATGGTCGTTTTCTTTATTTGGGCGCAACAAATTAGTGTGTAAACGCTGTGTGGTCGAACTGACATCTGGATAAACAATTTGAGGTGTTCAAAGAAGTTAACCGGTGCCTTCAAAGCCGCAATGGCCAATATATAGCATCAGCAATCCAGGGTTTATATACATCATTGGTGTAGGCGATGCCTAGTTATTTCTCCCTGGTTCTGACTTGACCTGCCGGTTGAGCATGGCCTTGTATCATCAATCTGTGTGCGATGAGCTAGTAGGCTACTTGGCTGAAATTACCACCATGGTTTCTTTTCTCCTGCTGTTCAAATCGAACTCATGTATGTGGAGGATCACACGTGAAAACTGGACCTAGACATTTAAAACACCACAATAGGTATACTATTAATAAAAGTCAACCAAACTTACCCGATCCATCGTGGAAGCTAACGTTACTGTATTCTTTCTAAAAAATAAAAAACGACACTAAATGTGTATGCTAGTTACTTTCTTTGTCACAACGTTCAGATAAAGAAAAGCTCGACCACAACTTCATAAATATCAAAACTCCATTTAAGTTGTGACGAATGAACGTCTCATTTAGACTAATCTTACATTAGAAACATCCTGTAAAAACCGGTTGAATTATATTTGGTTTGAAAACTAGATAGAGGATGGTAACAAAGTACTTCCTGTTGATGCTTTCCGGCTTCTTCTGTGGTGTTTAAAAGGTGCCGCCACCTACTGTATATAGTCATCAACACCTCTCTTCAAGTGGGTGAGGCGGTTTAGGGAGTCATTATGCTAGAAAATAACTGTTTGTATTATATCATGAATCTATTTAAACTGTACATGTTTCACTGTTTTAGTATCATCCTGAATGATAGTAAATGCATTATGTCCACGTGTGGTTGTATTGTTTTTATATTTGCAAATAAAATCTAAAATCACAAATCTAAGGTATTTATAGAAACAACAAAAACAGCTTGGTTAGAGAAATTCTTTGCTATTGTCTTTCAAATGAGCTCATGGCTAGATGCCTTTATAGGGCGTGACCACAGACCACAAGTGACCACAGGAATCAGAGGTTAGTTTGTTTAATATGGTTTGCAACCCGGAGTTTACACTTACAGCAATTTACAAACAAGACACTCAGTTCTCAAGATGGTGTTCTCTTTATATCCCCTACTATGGTTCACCCCTCGCAGGGTGACATCCCTTAACTTTAACACAATATAAACTAATCATTAATAGTTGCTAATACAAAGATGTTTCTGCCAGACGGAGTTCAGCTTATTGTTATTTGCAGATTCCCAATCCTCCTTTCTCTTGCCCGACCGAGCCCCCTGTCTCATTGACTATAAGAACTACAGATGAATTGTTCATTTAAAAAGATTAAATCAATGTATGTGTCTATAACTGTGTGCTTGTTTGTGTACGAGTACAAGGGCATAGGTTTGTGTGTGTGGGTTTGTTATTCGTGGAGGGTGGTATGTGCATTAACATTGGTGAAGTAACACATTAAACATTGGTTTAGGTGTTATTACATGATCGGATTAAGTTATTACGTTATTCATTAAAAAAAGTTGTAACCTGATACCAATAACTTATTACATTAAGTGGAAAAGGTTATTAGACAACATTTTATCATATTAACCAACAAGATGTTACATTTACCGGCTTTATTACATTATAAATCTAAAAGTTATTACATAGATCTTGCCTTGAACTCATGGAAATAATTATCCAATATATTATGGATTAGATTTAGGATCAATTTAATCAATATAGATTTATAAAATACACCATTTAAGTGATAACTTCTTGTTTAGAAGATAATTGGATTGAATGTATTGATTAATTGAATACATGAATATACACCTATTGTTGAAATATTATTCTACATAATGACATTTAATAATAATAGTATTATCATGAGTACATGAAAGAAGATACAATTATCAACATCCCCCCCCCCCCCCACACACACACACACACAAGTTCCCTATAACATTTCCTATGAGAACATTTATCCATTTAGATCATTGTGTGATATTACATAGACACAGGGGAGACCTGATCCTAGATCAGAGCTGCATATGATGCTGCACAGAGGTTACCATGGTGATCAGACTGAGGCAACTGTTTAAGAATGGGAGATGGATATGACTGTTCACTAGATGTTTTCTACTGATCCTGCATTGCTTGCTGTTTGGGGTTTTAGGCTGGGTTTCTGTACAGCACTTTGAGATATCAGCTGATGTAAGAAGGGCTATATAAATACATTTGATTTGATCCTTTTATTTAGGGATCTGGAAACGGTGCCAGAAGGAAGGGAGATGAAACACAGCTATAAGGCTTCTCTCCAGTGTGTATTCGCTGGTGTGAATTCAGGTTATCTAATTACAGCAAGTTTGTGCTTTCTGTTTTTTTCTCATTGGCCCTAAATAAACAGAGCTCTTCCCACCTAGACAGACCAAAGGCTCCTTCTCCAGTGTGTGTTCACTGGTGTGAATAAAGGGTCCATAACTGACTGAAACGCTTCCCACACTGATCACAGATATAAGGCTTCTTTCTCACCAGCGTGTGTTAGCTTGTGTGAATTCAGGGCTGAGGACTGAGTAAAGTTCTTTCCACAATGATCACAGCTATAAGGCTTCTCTCCTGTGTGTATCCGCTGGTGTCTAGTTAGATTGTCTGATTGAGCAAAGCTCTTCCCACACTGATAACAGCTATAAGGCTTCTCTCCTGTGTGTATTCGCTGGTGTCTAGTTAGTTTTTCTGATACAGCAAAGCTCTTTCCACACTGATCACAGCTATAAGGCTTCTCTCCAGTGTGTGTTCTCTTGTGTACAGTCAGGGTGGAAGCTAGAGCAAAGTTCTTCCCACATAGACAGACATAGGTTCTCTCTCCAGTGTGTGTTACCTGGTGTCTAATCAGGGAGGAAACTACAGCAAAGCTCTTTCCACACTGATCACAACTATAAGGTTTCTCTCCTGTGTGTATGCGCTGGTGTATAGTCAGGGAGGGAAGTACAGCAAAGCTCTTCCCACACTGATCACAGCTATAAGGATTCTCTCCAGTGTGCATTAGCTGGTGTGTAGTCAGGTGGCCTGACTGATTGAAGCTCTTTCCACACTGATCACAGCTATAAGGTTTCTCTCCTGTGTGTACACGCTGGTGTACAGTTAAGGCTCCTGCACTAACAAAGCTTTTCCCACAATCAAGACAGGGGTAAGGCTTCTCCCCTGTATGAATTCTTACATTAGATTTGAAGGTGTTAGATGCAGCAAAACTCTTCCCACACTGATCACAGTGAATAATGAAGCCACTCTGGCTTGTAAAACTCTTCCCACAGTCAGAGCAGCAGTGGTGAGGTTTCTTCCCTGTACGTCCCTGCTGGTGTTTCTTGAGATGTTCTGATCTGGAGAGACTCTTCTCTGTCTCGTCAGCAACAGGATGTTGTTGAGGCTCCCCAGACGATAAGCCCCTCCCACTAAGAGAACAATGGTTAAGGGTGTCCCCTGTAAAATAAAGACCTTGAATAGTTAGTATTTGTATATGGACCCATATTTCCAAAACTTTTTTTTTATTTTTTATTGTTTTATTATTTAGCAGACGCTCTTATCAGGAGCAATTAGGGTTTAGTACCTTGCTCAAGGGCACAGACAGATGTTTCACCTTGTCGCCTCAGAGATTGGAACAAGCAACCTTTTGATTAGTGTCCCAACACTCTTAACCACGAGCCTACCTGCTGCCCTTATCATCAAACAATTTATTAGGTACATTCCCCTCCATACACGAAACTGGATCAACAATTTACTGGCCACTGAGTGTTTACTGTTTATCAATCAATTAACAGAAGATGCAGAATCAGGTTGTAGTCTAATCCACACCCCCCATTGTTCTTACTTGATGAAATCAGATCTCCATCTCCCTCCTCGTGTCCTTCTCTCACAGTTCCACTCTGCCCTGGTGTTTTCCTGCAGTCGACCAGCAGCACAGAAACCCTCTTCAGATCCAGCAGTAAGGCACTACCAGGAGAGTTGTGACCAGGGGACTCCGGCAGGGTGGAGGGGGACGGACTAGCTCTGTCCTGGTGACCACAGGAAGTATTGTACATAGAATATCATTAGACCAAACATTTGATTACTTTAGTCTAAATCTCTGATTGATGGCTGCATCCTTATAATACCTCCTTTCTCCTGAAGTGTGTAACCGTTGTTGTGGAATAATCTGAATTAGTTGGTAAAATAGATAAGATGTTTTATATTCATCATATGTTTGTAAATTACTTCTCATCAAGAATGTTATTTTTGTATAATACTGTGGCAGGGTTGCAGTATCTGTTCTATGTCAAGACTAAGTTGTTTGGGCTAGAGTGAGGGGAGAGGTCAAAGTATCACCATGTGTAAACATATATTTTGCTCCACTGTGTCTGTGTGCCAGTTCACACAGACACAGTGGCAGTGTCTGGAATCATTCTATCCTCTCCGTGAGCTTGTCCAGGATTGGTTGTATTTAGAGTTGGTTGTATCTAAATGACAATTTGATATATGCCTGTTGATATGGAGGATTGGTTCTGGGTTTGAGTAAGGAGACAAAGCTGAACGATTTATTATGTCTATGCTGTCTGACTATGTGTGTTCTTTGCTATTAAAGGATCTCAGTTGCAATGTAGTGGGGGCTCTCGGGGAATTCATTGAGAGACACTGAATTGCCTGAGAGTCACAGGGTTGTGATAAAGCTCATATAATTAAAGATGGACTTTGATAACTAACTCTGACATGATTTGGTAAATAGAGGAAATTTCCACGACACCGTTCACTACTTTCCACAAATGTCTTGTATATTTCACTTTGGCAAATTTTTCAAAATGGAATTGGAATATTTTTTACAAAAATGTAAAAACGTATAAAACTTGATGGTAGAACAAAGAGCAGAACAGAAACGAAAAGCTCCACCCCCTCTTTCAAGATGTAGATGTCGCCTCCCCTTCCAACGTGTGAAAGATGGCAACACCTGCTAAATCATGTTGTTCAAATAACCAGTGATGAAAAACCTAAACACCAGAACTACTGCTGCTAGTTATCCCACTTGGAGCATGTTGAGAAAAATGTCAGTCTCATAGTTTCAGTATCCTTATACAGTACATACATAGAATAAACCATCAGATATAGTGGTATTGTAACATGTAGTAGAAACCTACAGTAAAAAGGTATGGGTGTAGCCTGGTGCAATTTCTGCCCCATGTAACATTGCTCAAGATTCACTTGTCTTATTACTGTAACAGCATCCACATTTAAAACTGTCAATATTCAGAACATGAGTGTAATAAACTGTAATTTACCACCCAAGTACTTCAGCAGTACATTGTACACTACATCATTTCTGTACGTAAACTTGACACTTTATAATTTTGCTTACGTAATTAAGTTTTTAGCAGTTTGATTAAATGATAGCTAAATGTATTGTTAACAAATGACAGGAACATCGTTGTACTTACAGTTACGAAAATCGACAACATACTTATGACAATTATACCAATGAGAGAAAAAAACGTCATTGGATTGGTGGAGTCATGTGATAGTGGGAGAATCCACCATATGTTTCATAACAGCCATTTCCTTTCAAATCAGTGAAGGGAAGTGAGCAAGTGCACAGTTAGGGAGGAAGGAAAGATAACTAGGGATTCCTTAACATATTATGTAGGTAGAAGTGGAGCTAGCGTGAGGGCCATGGGTGCAACTGTTCCTGCAGATACACTCAATCCCAGTGAAAGTTGCACCCCTGGTTTTTGGTATCTTTTAGTTGTCACTAAATTAGATGATGTTGAAGTTGAAATGGTGCTTGAACAGTGGAGGAAGCACCTGTTTCCTTTTCGACTTGCGGTAACTCTAAATCAATAGTAGTTTAGTATTCAGAAAACATTCACTTGCTCGACCATTCTGAAGGTCATGTAACTGTTACATGCAACATTTCTTGTGAACTTAACAGGACAGATGTTGCTCTCTAGTTTTATGATGTAACAAAGGTCTGGTTGAATGTATTCTGCCACTGTCTTCTTGTCTCAGCTGAGTCAAGGCATATGAACTAACAGGTTATAACAACACAATTAACGCAACATGTAATATGGCTATTTTTCTGGCTTTCTTCCCTGGTGATTTTTACCTACACACCACTACTGCAAGTTGTAACTTTGCCCTCATTATTTCTCCATGGTTCTGACTTTACCTGCTCGTTGCGCATTGCCTTGTATCAATCTGTGTGCTTTAGGCTAGTAGGCTACTTTGCTGAAGGACAAAATATCCCACGTGTTTATTACCACCATTGTTTATGAAACAGTATAACTTTAGACCGTCCCCTCGCCCATACCCGGGCGCGAACCAGGGACTCTCTGCACACCCACGAAGCATCGTTACCCACAAAAGCCGCGGCCCTAGCAGAGCAAGGGGAACCACTACTTCAATGTCTCAGAGCAAGTGACGTCACCGATTGAAACGCTATTTAGCGCACACACCGCTAACTAAGCTAGCCGTTTCACATCCGTTACATTTATTTTGTCCAGCTGTTAAAATGGAACGAATGGATATGGAAGATCAAAGATGATTAAACTAGACATGTTATACACCACAGTAGGAAAACTGTTAATAAGTCAACATAACTTACCTGAACCATCGTTGAAGCCGTTCTTTCTTCAGCGTTTCTTCAAATAAAAAACGTGACAGTAAATCTGTAGCTAGCCCACACTAGTTACTTTCTTTGTTACCGCGTTCAGATAAAGCTAGACCAGAACAAACGTTAATTTAAATATCAACACTCGACTAACGTTGACAAATATATGTCTGATGTAGCCTAATCTTACTCCAGAAAGATCCTGGATATGATTTGAATCTATTAAAGTAAATAAAACGTCCAACACCCTATTCACCAAAAATACTGTTGTCGTCTACCTCTACCCCAGAGTCTGTTGGAACAACGTCCTCTTCGGGAGTCCAGATAGTTTTAATTGTCTTAGGCCCAGTAAGTGTAGCCTAAAAAATACCAAATTACAAGCTATACGTGCTGCGAAGCATGCAGCATTTACAGCAATGCAACCTCCGAAGTAGTCAGTGTGTTACAAGCATTTCGCTACACCCGCTATAACATCTGCTAAACACAAGTATGTGACCAATAAAATTGGATTGATTTATAATTCTTCCGCTTTACAGACCAGATCCAGAGATGTTGAGAAGGAAGTGGTCTTCTTCTTCTTTAGTGTTATGGCGGTCCGCAAAACAATGACTATTGGTGCACTTCTCCACCTAGTGTATCGGCTGTGTATCAGCCTACTATTCTGTAGTATGAATTCATTACACTTTGTGAAAAACCAACTAACCCTACACCCATTAAAACCTCATCATTATTCCACTACTTTGGCCCTCTAATTCAACACCAGGCCAGCATCCTGGGAGGACAGGATATTATCCTTCAAAACACCTTGTAAATATGCAGTAAAATATTATACACCCAAGTACTTCTCAACAGCTGCCACCACAACATCTATCCAATGTGATTTACATTCTATTCCTGCGGTACGGTTGACAACCATGGCCATGAACTTGGCCAAAACTTACTGAAGCATGTTATTCCTGTCACTCTCTATTGACCTCGGCCTAATTACAGGGATCCTCTCAGGATCCCTCACCCTGGACCCATCTTCCTCTACTACTCTCTTCACTGCCTCAGCATACAACACCTTCTGCACTACTGTGATCCTGGTAACCTCAACCTGTCTTTCTCTCACTGGACACATCTGATCTCCAGCACCATGTGTACCCCTACAGTTTATACACACAACGTTTTACATCAATACTACACATTCCTTTCTCTCAGGTCCTCCTGCACACTTCTCACATCTAGAAATCTCCCTGATACACACTGCTGGAAGGAAGTAGTCAAGGAAGGGAGTTTGTGTTTATACAGGAAGTACCGCCCCCACTTACCGCCAACCAATAATTTCAATGTCGAGCTATACGAGCTCGCCAGCTTGTAGTCTTGAAACTCGGAAATGAGATACATTTGGCTCGTTCATCCATCCCAATGGGGAAAATGTTTTGTTTTGGAATAAATACAGAAAATAAGATAAGCACAGGCTTGAGATCTTATACGTTTTGTTCTATGAGATAATAGCAGTCAGTTAATATGAACTTTATATTTTATGAAGCCTTCTGTGCTTTTTTTGTTACAAATTCTTCAAAATTAACAAGAAGTGACGTCAGCTGATAAATATTGTAGAACAAAATCTAATAAGATCTCCTAAACCTGTGTTTACAACGGTCCATATTTTCGGCATTTATCCAAACACCCTACATAAACGCCATTACATTTTCCCCATAGGCTTTGTCCAATGAACCATGGCAAAATTAGTACCTATTGCTATTTCTCTCTTTAGAGCCCCACAGTGTACTCGTCATAATACCCATAAAACCTAGTGCTCGAACAGGGAAATGGTTCCAACTGTTTTCCACCATTCATTTTTCCCATAGGCTTACCCTGGGGAGACATTTTGATTACCATGTAACTCTCTCTCAGACAAGGTGACTTGATCAGTATAGTCAGCTATATTTACTCTCAAATGCTGATGCAAGGCAATGATCTTCGCCTTTTCCTAATGTGTATTTTGGTCCTGTGTCATCCAACCGACAACACATTACATTATCAAAGTATGTTTGTCTATTTTATGTTTCTATCTGAAAATATTTTTCACTCGTACAGTCTTCTGACGTTGACATCAGAGTCCTCTAAGACATGTAGTGACCTCTCTGAGGAGTGGTGGTCGGGGTGGAGGTGGTAGCCCATTATGGGGTGGGGGTCCAGTCGAGGGTTCTCCCCACCTGAGGCAAGGCATTTTTTTAAAGGTCATTTTTACGATGTTTCAGAACCACATGTCAAACAAAGTTAAAAATGTATAATTTTCTTTTTAAAGCAATGACAGGTAATTATGATATATTTCCTAGAGGTCAAATATCAACTTTCTGTCAATCTGAACATTCTGAAGATGTGTCTGATGGACAGCTATGACTCTAATATTCCCAATGATATATGATTAAAGGGTAAACATGAGTAATAACCTGATGTACTGTATGCTGACGTTGTCATAGGGGTTTTACCCAATGGGAAAATGGAAAGGGATGGAGGGATGAATAGAAATAGTGATAAACACACAGAAAGGTACCATTGCTGCAATGATAGAACACATTTTACACTTTAGGAACATATACATTGTCACCCCAAGTGAGCCTGAACAAGCCCCCTGGCTCATTGACAACAAGGTCTACAAATAAATTCTGTTAATTTTTTTAATCAATGTGTATTATTATAACTTTATTTCAACAAGGAACACGGACAGACCTCTTTTACAGCTGGGCCCTACGTATACATGTCTATACATACAGTTTAGGTACAATGATTAATAAACTAAACAAGACAAACAAAACCATCACAGATAACACACATTATTACATTCACACGCAGGTTATTCCCCTACCAGCAAAATAACTTGTATTACCCAAGTGTGTGTGTGTGTGTGTGTGTGTGTGTGAGAGAGTGATTGTACAGGTGTGTGTGTGTGTGTGAGAGAGTGATTGTACAGGTGTGTGTGTGTGTGTGAGAGAGTGATTGTACAGGTGTGTGTGTGTGTGTGAGAGAGAGAGTGATTGTACAGGTGTGTGTGTGTGTGTGAGAGAGAGAGTGATTGTACAGGTGTGTGTGTGTGAGAGAGTGATTGTACAAGTGTGTGTGTGTGAGAGAGAGAGTGATTGTACAGGTGTGTGTGTGTGTGTGTGTGAGAGAGTGATTGTACAGGTGTGTGTGTGTGTGTGTGTGAGAGAGTGATTGTACAGGTGTGTGTGTGTGTGTGTGTGTGTGATTGTACAGGTGTGTACATGTCAATAATTCCATGATTTTACTTTTAGACGGGTGTATTGTTAGATATTACTGCACTGTTGGAGCTAGGAACACCAGCATTTACAATTGTATCTTTGTCAAATAAGCACCAAAAGGGGTCAAACAAAGCTAGCTAGATTACGGGAGTATCCGGAAACCCTGTGTCTGTCTGTCACAAAATGTAGGTGCTAACCTTTTGTGACAGCATGCCTTTTCCTTTTGGACTAAAACTACAAGAATATTCAGAGTTATGAAAACTGGTTGTTTTGCAAATGTTGAATTTATAATATGGTTACTAATAATGGAACAGCTAAATCAAAGTTTAAGTATAGAGACTTGACGATATTCTTGCAAAATTATGTATTATGAATGCAAACGTTTCCTTCAAGATTTGCACAAATGTACCTGGGTGACTTCACACTAAATGTCATGTAGAACGCTCAAACGTCAAGTTATCCGTCTGAAAATGTGCGCACACACTGCTTCCATCTTGTGGACACCATCGGAATTACAACCAGAGTGATGGCTAAAACTGGGACCTTTCTCTTGCATTTCAAAGATGGTGGTAGAAAAAAAACAGGTTGTTTTTTTCTTAGCATTTTCTTCTATCAGATCTATTGTGATATATTCTCATACATTCAATTCACATTTCCACAAAGTTCAAAGTGTTTCCTTTCAAATGGTACCAAGAATATGCATATTACTGCTACAGGCAGTTAGATTTGGGTATGTCATTTTGGCAAAAATTGAAAAAAAAACCCTAAGAAGTTTTAATTAATGATTCCAACCTAAGTGTATGTAAACTTACGACTTCAACTGTACCAGTTTTATTACATTATAAATCTAAAAGTTATTACATAGAATGCATAGTTCTTGCCTTGACCTCATGGAAATTATTATCCAATGTATAATTGATTACATTTAATAAATTACAGGATATCACACTTGAAAATAGGGGCCTTCATTCTCAGATATATTCACATTTTATAGGGCTTTTGGTTACCTTTTGTAAAGTGCTTGGTGATGCCAAATGTCTTTCTGACATGCTCCAATCAAGCTCTCTTGACCTAGCAAGGGCTGTGGATCTAGTAGGTGCCCTTACAGACACATTGCAGGACTACAGAGGATTGAGTGTGTTGAGGATTAGTGAAGTGGAGATGTTGTTTCCTACCTTCACCACCTGGGGGCGGCCCGTCAGGAAGTCCAGGACCCAATTGCACAGGGTGGGGTTGATGATGAGGGTTGAATGCTGAGCTGTAGTCAATGTGTTCATTCTTATTAGTATTCCTCTTGTTCAGATGGGACAGAGCGGTGTGATAGTATCGTCTGTATCGTCTGTGGACCTATTGGGGCGGTATTATTATGTTTTTTTTATTTTTAATTTTTTTATTTTACCCCTTTTTTCTCCCCAATTTCGCTACAACTCCCGTACGGGCTCGGGAGAGACGAAGGTTGAAAGTCATGCGTCCTCCGATACACAACCCAACCAGCCGCACTGCTTCTTAACACAGCGCGCCTCCAACCCGGAAGCCAGCCGCACCGGAGGATACACCGTTCACCTGGCAACCTTGGTTAGCGCGCACTTCGCCCGGCCCACAGGAGTTGCTGGTGCGCGATGAGACAAGGACATCCCTACCGACCAAGCCCTCCCTAACCCGGACGACGCTAGGCCAATTGTGCGTCGCCCCACGGACCTCCCGGTCGCGGCCGGTTACGACAGAGCCTGGGCGCGAACCTTATAAACTCACTCACCGAATCAGCGTATAAATCAATATTATTTTCTGAGGCTACCTGGTACATGTCCCAGTCCACGCGATCAAAACAATGTTGAAGCATGAGTTACGCTTGGTCAGACCAGCGTTGAATAGTCCTCGTCAGGAGATACATCCTGTTTGAGTTTCTGCCTTTAGGAAGGCAGGAGCAAAATGGAGTCGTGGTCAGATTTGCCGAACGGAGGGCAGGGGAGGGCCTTGTATGCATCGCGGAAGTTAGAGTAGCAGTGATCCAGTGTATTGCCCTCACGAGTGCTACAATCAATATGCTGATAGAATTTAGGTAGCCGTGTTCTCAAATTTGCTTTGTTAATTGAAATACACAGCTACAATAAATGCAGCCTTAGGATATATCGTTTCCAGTTTGCAAAGAATCCAGTGAAGTTCCTTGAGGGTCGTCGTGGTATCGGCTTGAGGGGGGATATACATGGAGGTGACAATAACAGACAAGAATTATCTTGGGAGATAATACGGTTGGCATTTGATTGTGAGGAATTCTAGGTCAGGTGAACAAACGGACTTGAGTTCTTGTATGTTGTTACGATTACACCATGAGTCGTTAATCATGAAACAACCAACCTGCCCTTCATCTTCCCAGAGATGTTTATTTCTGTTAGCGTGACGCATAAAGAATCCCGGTGGCTGTACGGACTCCGACAACATATCCCGAGAGAGCCATGTTTCCGTGAAACCGAGTATGTTACAGTCCCTGATGTCTCTCTGGAAAGCAACCCTTGCCCTAATTTCGTCTACCTTGTTGTCTAGAGACTGGACTTTAGTGAGTAATATACTCGGAAGCTGTGGGTGGTGTGCACACCACCGAATTCTGACCAGAAGGCCGCTCCGTCTACCACTTCTGCGGTGACGTTGTTTTGGGTCGGCCTCTGGAATCAGATCGAATGCCCTGGGTGGTGGTGCGAACAAAGGATCCACATCGGGAAAGTTGTATTCCTGGTCGAATTGTTGGTAAGTTGACGTAACTCTGATATCCAATAGTTCTTCCCGGCTGGACTAGAAGAGAGGCGACCCTTTCTGTTGGCACCATCTTGCTCACACAAGAAAACTATAACATTAAAGTGAACTCTTGTTTATAAGATATTGGATTGGATTTATTGATTAATTGAATACATGAATATACACCTATTGTTGAAACATTCTACATAATGAGATGTAATAATAGTATCATGAGTATATGAACGACGATACAATTATCAATACCCCCCCCCCCCCCCCCCCACACACACAATATGACATTTTCTATGATAACATTTATCCATTTAGATCCCAATGTGTGATATTACAAAGACACAGGGGAGACCTGATCCTAGATCAGAGCTGCATATTATGCTCCACAGAGGTTACCATGGTGATCAGACTAAGTCAACTGTTTAAGAATGGGAGATGGATATGTTTTCTATAGAGCCTTTAATTTAGGGATCTATAACTGATGTCAGGTATAGGATGGAGATGAAATATGGCACGTTTTTGATTTCTGGTGTTTTTTAATTTGCCCTAAATGAGTAAAACTCTTTCCACATAGACAGACATAGGGTTTCTCTCTAGTGTGTGTTCGCTGGTGTGAATTCAGGGTCCCTGACTCAGCAAAGCTCTTTCCACACTGATCACAGCTATAAGGCTTCTCTCCAGTGTGTGTTCGCTGGTGTTTAGTCAGGGTGGAAGCTCGAGCAAAGCTCTTTCCACACTGATCACAGCTATAAGGCTTCTCTCCTGTGTGTGTTCGCTGGTGTATAGTTAGTTTATCTGATTGAGCAAAGCTCTTCCCACACTGATCACAGCTATATGGCTTCTCTCCAGTGTGTATGCGCTGATGTTTATTCAAGGTGGAAACCACAGCAAAGCTCTTTCCACACAGATTACAGCTATATGGCTTCTCTCCAGTGTGAATGCGCTGGTGTTTATTCAAGGTGGAAGCTACAGCAAAGCTCTTCCCACACTGATCACAGCTATAAGGCTTCTCTCCTGTGTGTACACTCTGGTGTATGGTTAGGGATCCTGCACTAGCAAAGTGTTTCCCACAATCAAGACAGGGGTAAGGCTTCTCCCCTGTATGAATTCTCAGATGATATTTGAAGGTGTAATATGTAGCAAAACTCTTCCCACATTGATCACAGCTGTAAGGCTTTTCTTCGGTGTGTGTTACCTGGTGTCTAGTTAGGTTGGAAGCTTGAGCAAACCTCTTCCCACATTGATCACAGCTGTAAGGCTTCTCTTCTGTGTGTGTTACCTGGTGTCTAGTTAGGTTGGAAGCTTGAGCAAACCTCTTCCCACATTGATCACAGCTGTAAGGCTTCTCTCCCGTGTGTGTTACCTGGTGTGCTGTCAGGTTGCCTGAGTGATTGAAGCTCTTCCCACACTGATCACAGCTGTAAGGCTTCTCTCCCGTGTGTGTTACCTGGTGTGCTGTCAGGTTGCCTGACTGATTGAAGCTCTTTCCACACTGACCACAGCTATAAGGCTTCTCTCCAGTGTGTGTTACCCGGTGTGTAGTCAGCTGTCCAGACCGAGCAAAGCTCTTCCCACACTGATCACAGCTATAAGGCTTCTCTCCAGTGTGTGTTACCTGGTGTGCTGTCAGGTTGCCTGAGTGATTGAAGCTCTTCCCACACTGATCACAGCTGTAAGGCTTCTCTCCCGTGTGTGTTACCTGGTGTGCTGTCAGGTTGCCTGGCTGATTGAAGCTCTTTCCACACTGACCACAGCTATAAGGCTTCTCTCCAGTGTGTGTTACCCGGTGTGTAGTCAGCTGTCCAGACCGAGCAAAGCTCTTCCCACACTGACAACAGCGATAAGGCTTCTCTCCGGTGTGAATACGCAGGTGAATTATGAAGGACCTCCGTGTAGTGAAACTCTTCCCACAGTCAGAGCAGCTGTGGTGAGATTTCTTCCCTGTACGTCTGTGCTGGTGTTTGAGGTGTTCTGATTGGGAACACTTCTCTTCTCTGCCTCGTCAGCAACATGTTGTTGTTGAAGCTCCCCAGATGATAAGTCCCTCCCGCTGAGAGAGCGACGGTTAGGAGAGTCCCCTGTGAAACAGACATTGAATAACTAAGTTTTGGAAATATGGGTCCATAAACAAACATCAACAATATATCATTATACACTCAGTGGACAGTTTATTAGGTACACTCCCCAGTTCATGAAAATAGGTCACTCCTACAGACAGTGAGTCACGTGGCTATGGCTTGCTATATAAAGCAGACAGACAGGCAGAGACATTAAGTTCCTGTTTGATTGAACATCAGAATGGGTAAAACAAGTGACCTAAGCGACTGAGCGAGGTATGATCGCCGGTGCCAGGCGCGCCGGATCCAGAATCTCAGAAACAGACACTCTCCTGGACTTTTCACACACGACAGTGTCCAGCGTTTACCAAGAATGGTGCCTCAAAAAAGCAAACATCCAGTCAGCAGCAGTCCTGTTGGTGAAAACAGCTCATTGACAAAAGAGGTCGCAGGAGAATGGCAAGAATCGTGCAAGCTGACAGGCGGGCCACAAACAGACAAATAACGGCACAGTGTATCTGAACATTGTTGCTGACCAAACCCAATAGAGTATCTTTGGGATGAGATGGAACGGGCTGTTGACAGGATGAATTAGCAGCAGTCTGCAGCAACTGCGTGTTGCCATTGCGTCAGCATGAACCAACATCCCCGTGGTACGTTTTTAAGACACCTTGTAGAATCCAGGCTCCGGATAATTCAGGCTGTTTTGGAGGCAAAGGCTGACCCGATCCGGTACTAGATTGGTGTACCTAATAAACTGAGTATATATTGTTTATCAATGAATTAACAGAAGTTGCAGAATCAGATTGTAGTTTCATCCACACACCCCATTGTTCTTACTTGATGAAATCAAATCTCCCTCCTCCTCGTGTCCTTCTCTCACAGTTCCACTCTGCCCTGGTGTTTTCCTGCAGTCGACCAGCCACACAGACACCCTCTTCAGATCCAGCAGTAAGGCGTTACCAGGAGAGTTGTGACCAGGGGACTCCGGCAGGGTGGAGGGGGACGGGCTAGCTCTGTCCTGGAGACCACAGGAAGTATTGTACATAGAACATCATCAGACGAAACATTTGATTATTGTATTCTATATCTGACTGGTGCATCCTTATAATACCTCCTTTCTCCTGAAGTGTGTAACCAACCGTTCACTACTTTCCACAAATGTACCATTTTTTTTCCTAATCACTTTTTCAAAATGGAAGTGGTCCTTGTAATGCCCCTCTGTCTTATGTTCAGAACCTTTGATTGAGCGTTCATTGGAGTTGAACACATCGTTCACCACTGAGTTAGTCTTGGTTAACCCAGAACTAATGTCTCACGTAATTGGTCAGCCGCTCTATTCAGTTCTGGGTTAATACGTTTTAGGAGAGATGATGAAACGAGGAGGACGCCAACACCTGCCAAATCGTGATTTGTCAAAATAACCAGAGGAAAACCTAAACACCTGACCTACTGCTGCTCATTATGATGTATTTTCTTAACCTTTATTTAACTAGGCAAGTCAGTTAAGAACACATTTTTAGTTTCAATGACGGCCTAAGAACAGTGGGTTAACTGCCTTGTTCAGGGGCAGAACAACAGATTTTTACCTTGTCAGCTCGGGGACAAGGGGGTTATATCGGGGGTTATATCCTTCCTGTATGGCCCTGTCCGGGGGTGTCCTCGGATGGGGCCACAGTGTCTCCTGACCCCTCCTGTCTCAGCCTCCAGTATTTATGCTGCAGTAGTTTATGTGTCGGGGGGGGCTAGGGTCAGTTTGTTATATCTGGAGTACTTCTCCTGTCCTATTCGGTGTCCTGTGTGAATCTAAGTGTGCGTTCTCTAATTCTCTCCTTCTTTCTCTCTCTCAGAGGACCTGAGCCCTAGGACCATGCCCCAGGACTACCTGACATGATGACTCCTTGCTGTCCCCAGTCCACCTGGCCGTGCTGCTGCTCCAGTTTCAACTGTTCTGCCTTATTATTATTCGACCATGCTGATCATTTATGAACATTTGAACATCTTGGCCATGTTCTGTTATAATCTCCACCCGGCACAGCCAGAAGAGGACTGGCCATCCCACATATGCTCTCTCTAATTCTCTCTTTCTTTCTCTCTCTCGGAGGACCTGAGCCCTAGGACCATGCCCCAGGAATACCTGACATGATGACTCCTTGCTGTCCACAGTCCACCTGACCGTGCTGCTGCTCCAGTTTCAACTGTTCTGCCTTATTATTATTCGACCATGCTGGTCATTTATGAACATTTGAACATCTTGGCCATGTTCTGTTATAATCTCCACCCGGCACAGCCAGAAGAGGACTGGCCACCCCACATAGCCTGGTTCCTCTCTAGGTTTCTTCCTAGGTTTTGGACTTTCTAGGGAGTTTTTCCTAGCCACCGTGCTTCTACACCTGCATTGCTTGCTGTTTTTTGGGTTTTAGGCTGGGTTTCTGTACAGCACTTTGAGATATCAGCTGATGTACAAAGGGCTATATAAATACATTTGATTTGATCAGTCAGGAAGTTAAAGCTTGGTCGCAAATGGGTCTTCCAAATGGACAATGACCCCAAGCATACTTCCAAAGTTGTGGCAAAATAGCTTAAGGACAACAAGTCAAGGTATTGGAGTGGCCATCACAAAGCGCTGACCTCAATCCTATAGAAAATTTGTGGGCAGAACTGAAAAAGTGTGTGCGAGCAAGGAGGCCAACAAACCTGATTCAGTTACACCAGCTCTGTCAGGTGGAATGGGCCAAAATTCACTCAACTTATTGTGGGAAGCTTGTGGAAGGCTACCTGAAACGTTTGACCCACGTTAAACAAGTTAAAGGCAATGCTACCAAATACTAATTGAGGGTATGTAAACTTCTGACCCACTGGGAATGTGATTAAATAAATAAAAGCTGATAAATCATTCTCTCTACTATTATTCTGAAATTTCACATTCTTAAATAAAGTGGTGATCCTAACTGACCTAAAACTGGGAATTTTTACTGGGATTAAATGTCAGGAATTGTGAAAGACTGAGTTCAAATGTATTTGGATAAGGTGGAGGTAAACTTCCGACTTCAACTGTTTCAAAACAATCCAGATGTCTTTGTTCCAATGTTTTTTCAAGTTCTAATGTAAAAAACGATTACTCTGAATATCGCACATGGACATTTCCTATGGGCGGATATGGAATCACTCAATATCCTGTGATAGGCCTATGTGGACATCTTATTTTCTCAATAGGACGACAAATAATGACAGTAGGCCTACATTGTATATTTTAAGCTCTAGACTGAGGTCCAATTCAGGGTCTTGATATGCTAAATAAGGACAATTTCTGATGCTTATTCGCGCGGAGGATATGCTCAATAATTTGACTAAAATTAACTCCATACCATTCTTCGACACTAGCTATCATTGTTGTATTACTTCCGCATAAAGACGCGCGCAAACACAAGCTAACAGCACCGTAACTGGTAGCCTAGCAACAGAAATCACCTATTTTTAATGGTCGTTTTCTTTATTTGGGCGCAACAAATTAGTGTATAAACCCTGTGTGATCGAACTGACATCTGAAGAAACAATTTGAGGTGTTCAAAGAAGTTAACCGATACATAATTGGTGTAGGCGATGCCTAATTATTTCTCCCTGGTTCTGACTTGACCTGCTTGTTGCGCATTGCCTTGTATCATCCATCTGTGTGCGATGAGCTAGTAGGCTACTTGGCTGAAATTACCACCATGGTTTCTTTTCTCCTGCTGTTCAAATCGAACTCATGGATGTGGAAGATCACACGTGAAAACTGGACATAGACATTTAAAACACCACCATAGGTATACTATTAATAAAAGTCAACCAAACTTACCCGGTCCATCGTGGAAGCTGACGTTACTGTATTCTTTATAAAAAATAAACAACGACACTAAATGTGTATGCTAGTTACTTTCTTTGTCACAACGTTCAGATAAAGAAAAGCTCGACCACAACTTTATAAATATGAAAACTACATTTAAGTTGTGACAAATGAACGTCTCATTTAGACTAATCTTACATTAGAAACATCCTGCAAATCCTGTGGAAATGTGTTTGGTTTGAAAACTAGATAGAGGATGGTAACAAAGTACTTCCTGTTGATGCTTTCCGGCTTCTTCTGTGGTGTTTAAAAGGTGCCGCCACCTACTGTATATAGTCATCAACACCTCTCTTCAAGTGGGTGAGGCAGTTTAGGGAGTCATTATGCTAGAAAATACTTTTGTATTATATCATGAATCTATTTAAACTGTACATGTTTCACTGTTTTAGAATCATCCTGAATGATAGTGAATGCATTATGTCCACGTGTGGTTGTATTGTTTTTATATTTGCAAATAAAATCTAAAATCACAAATCTAAGGTATTTATAGAAACAACAAAAACAGCTTGGTTAGAGAAATTCTTTGCTGTTGTCTTTCAAATGAGCTCATGGCTAGATGCCCTAGCGTGACCACAGGAATCAGAGGTTAGTTTGTTTAATATGGTTTGCAACCCGGAGTTTACACTTACAGCAATTTACAAACAAGACACTCAGTTCTCAAGATGGTGTTTTCTCTTTATATCCCCTACTATGGTTCACCCCGCCCAGGGTGACATCCCTTAACTTTAACACAATATAAACTAATCATTAAAAGTTGCTAATACAAAGATGTTTCTGCTAGGCGGAGTTCAGATTATTGTTATTTGCAGTTTCCCAATCCTCCTCCTTCTTGCCTGACCGAGCCCCCTGTCTCATTTATTTTTTTCCTTTATTTAACCACCAGTTAAGAACAAATTGTTATTTTCAATGACAGCCTAGGAACAGTGGGTTAACTGCCTGTTCAGGGGCAGTTAGACAGATTTGTACCTTCTCAGCTCGGGGGTTTGAACTTGCAACCTTCCGGTTACTAGTCCAACGCTCTAACCACTAGGCTACCCTGCCGCCCCATTGAATATAAGAACTACCGATGAATTGTTATTTCATTATTTTTTTTTTATCAATGTATGTGTCTATAACTGTGTGCTTGTTTGTGTAAGAGTACAACATAGGTTTGTGTGTGTGGGTTTGTTATTGGTGGAGGGTGGTATGTGCATTAACATTGGTGAAGTAACACATTGGTTTAGGTGTTATTACATGATCGGTTTAAGTTATTACGTTATTCATTAAAAAAAATTGTTACCTGATACCAATAACTTAGACAACATTTTATCATATTAACCAACAAGATATTACATTTACCAGCTTTATTACGTTATAAATCTAAAAGTTATTACATTAACCGTTGTTACAAGACACAGTATACATAGATCTTGTCTTGAACTCATGGAAATAATTATCCAATATATTATGGATTAGATTTAGGATCATTTTAATCAATTTAGATATATAAAATACACCATTTAAGTGATAACTTCTTGTTTAGAAGATAATTGGATTGAATGTATTGATCAATTGAATACATGAATATACACCTATTGTTGAAATATTATTCTACATAATGACATTTAATAATAATAGTATTATCATGAGTACATGAAAGAAGATACAAAATTATCAACCCCCCCCCCACACACACACACACAAGTTCCCTATAACATTTCCTATGATAACATTTATCCATTTAGATCAATGTGTGATATTACAAAGACACAGGGGAGACCTGATCCTAGATCAGAGCTGCATATTATGCTGCACAGAGGTTACCATGGTGATCAGACTGAGGCAACTGTTTAAGAATGGGAGATGGATATGACTGTTCACTAGATGTTTTCTACTGATCCTGCATTGCTTGCTGTTTGGGGTTTTAGGCTGGGTTTCTGTACAGCACTTTGAGATATCAGCTGATGTAAGAAGGGCTATAGAAATACATTTGATTTGATCCTTTTATTTAGGGATCTGGAACCGGTGCCAGAAGGAAGGGAGATGAAACACAGCTATAAGGCTTCTCTCCAGTGTGTATTCGCTGGTGTGAATTGAGGTTATCTAATTACAGCAAGTTTGTGCTTTCTGTTTTTTTCTCATTGGCCCAAAATAAACAGAGCTTCACTGGTGTGAATAAAGGGTCCATAACTGACTGAAACGCTTCTCACACTGATCACAGCTATAAGGCTTCTTTCTCACCAGTGTGTGTTTGCTTGTGTGATTTCAGGGCTCCTGACTGATTAAAGCTCTTTCCACAATGATCACAGCTAATAAGATTTCTCTCCTGTGTGTGTTCGCTGGTGTCTAGTCAGGGTGGAACCTGCAGCAAAGCTCTTCCCACACTGATCACAGCTATAAGGCTTCTCTCCAGTGTGTGTTCGCTGGTGTGTAGACAGGGAGGAAAATACAGCAAAGCTCTTTCCACACTGAACACAGCTATAAGGCTTCTCTCCTGTGTGTGTTCGCTGGTGTATATTCCAGGTTACTGATTGAGAAAAGCCCCTTCCACACTGATCACAACTATAAGGCTTCACTCCTGTGTGTGTTCTGTGGTGTGCAGTCAGGTGGGAAGCTAGAGCAAAGCTCTTCCCACACTGATAACAGCTATACGGCTTCTCTCCAGTGTGTGTTCTGTGGTGTGTAGTCAGGGTGGAAGCTAGAGCAAAGCTCTTCCCACACTGATAACAGCTATAAGGCTTCTCTCCAGTGTGTATCCGCTGGTGTGAATACAGGTTATCTGATTGAGCAAAGCTCTTTCCACAATGATCACAGCTATAAGGCTTCTCTCCTGTGTGTATCCGCTGGTGTCTAGTTAGTTTTTCTGATTGAGCAAAGCTCTTCCCACACTGATCACAGCTATATGGCTTCTCTCCTGTGTGTATCCGCTGGTGTCTAGTTAGTTTTTCTGATACAGCAAAGCTCTTCCCACACTGATCACAGCTATAAGGCTTCACTCCAGTGTGAGTTCGCTGGTGTGTAATCAGGGTGGAAGCTACAGCAAAGCTCTTCCCACACTGACCACAGCTGTAAGGCTTTTCTCCAGTGTGAGTTCGCTGGTGTGTAGTCAGGGAGGAAACTATAACAAAGCTCTTCCCACACTGACCACAGCTGTAAGGCTTTTCTCCAGTGTGAGTTTGCTGGTGTGCAGTCAGGGAGGAAACTCCAGCAAAGCTCTTTCCACACTGACCACAGTTATAAGGCTTCTCTCCAGTGTGTATTCGCTGGTGTCTAGTTAGTCTATCTGATACAGCAAAGCTCTTCCCACACTGATCACAACTATAAGGCTTCTCTCCTGTGTGTGTTCGCTTGTGTGTAGTCAGGCTGCCTGAATGTTTGAAGCTCTTTCCACACTGATCACAGCTATAAGGTTTCTCTCCTGTGTGTGTTCGCTGGTGTATAATCAGGGCGGAAGCTGCAGCAAAGCTCTTCCCACACTGACCACAGCTATAAGGCTTCTCTCCAGTGTGAGTTTGCTGGTGTGCAGTCAGGGAGGAAACTCCAGCAAAGCTCTTTCCACATTGACCACAGTTATAAGGCTTCTCTCCAGTGTGTATTCGCTGGTGTCTAGTTAGTGTTTCTGATACAGCAAAGCTCTTCCCACACTGATCACAACTATAAGGCTTCTCTCCTGTGTGTGTTCGCTGGTGTGTAGTCAGGTTGCCTGAATGATTGAAGCTCTTCCCACACTGATCACAGCTATAAGGTTTCTCTCCTGTGTGTACACGCTGGTGTACAGTTAAGGCTCCTGCACTAACAAAGCTTTTCCCACAATCAAGGCAGGGGTAAGGCTTCTCCCCTGTATGAATTCTTACATTAGATTTGAAGGTGTTAGATGCAGCAAAACTCTTCCCACACTGATCACAGTGAATAATGAAGCCACTCTGGCTTGTGAAACTCTTCCCACAGTCAGAGCAGCAGTGGTGAGGTTTCTTCCCTGTATGTCCCTGCTGGTGTTTCGTGGGGTGTTCTAATCTGGAGAGACTCTTCTCTGTCTCGTCAGCAACAGGATGTTGTTGAGGCTCCCCAGATGATAAGCCCCTCCCGCTGAGAGAACAACAGTGTATGTCCCCTGTGAAACAAAGACATTGAATAACTAGGTTTTGGAAATACAGGTCTATAAATAGTATTATTTTTGTAAAAAGTATTTGTTATTTAGCAGACGCTCTTATCCAAAGCGACTTACAGGAGCAATCAGGGTTAAGTACCCTGCCCAAGAGCAGACAGATGGTTTTACCTTGTTGGCTCAGAGATTCAAACCAGCAACCTTGCGATTACTGGCCTTAACCACTAGGCTAACTGCCTCCCTCTTCAATAAATACACTATGGTCAGTTTATTAGGAACACCTCCATTCACAAAACTGGATCGACAATTTACAGGCCACTGAGTGTTTACTGTTTATCAATCAATTAACAGAAGTTGCAGAAGCAGATTGTGTTCTAATATCCCCCCCCCATTGTTCTTACTTGATGAAATCAGATCTCCCTCCTCGTGTCCTTCTCTCACAGTTCCACTCTGCCCTGGTGTTTTCCTGCAGTCGACCAGCAGCACAGAAATCCTCTTCAGATCCAGCAGTAAGGCGCTACCAGGAGAGTTGTGACCAGGGGACTCCGGCAGGGTGGAGGGGGACGGACTAGCTCTGTCCTGGTGACCACAGGAAGTATTGTACATAGAATATCATTAGACCAAACATTTGATTAGTCTAAATCTCTGATTGATTGGTGCATCCTTATAATACCTCCTTTCTCCTGAAGTGTGTAACCGTTCACTACTTTCCACAAATGTCTTGTATATTTCACTTTGGCAAATGTTTCTAAATAGAATTGGAATATTTTTTACAAAATTTAAAAACGTATAAAACTTGACGTAGAACAAAGAGCAGAACAGAAACGAAAAGCTCCACCCCCTCTTTCAAGATGTAGATGTCTCCTCCCCTTCCAACGTGTGAAAGATGGTAACACCTGCTAAATCATGTTGTTCAAATAACCAGTGATGAAAAACCTAAACACCAGAACTACTGCTGCTAGTTATCCCACTTGGAGCATGTTGAGAAAAATGTCAGTCTCATAGTTTCAGTATCCATATACAGTACATACATAGAAGAAACCATCAGATATAGGGGTATTGTGGCATGTTGTGACGGCCCTGAATTTTTCTGAACCGTCTCAGTGCTTCTCCTTCCAATAGGGTGCTTTCCCTTTAATTGCCAATTAAATAGCCAGCATCAGCTGCGCAAAAGTGGGGTTGTGATGGAGACGTGAATGAGGATGTGTTCAACCCTCAGTTCTGAAGCTTCTCTATTCCGGATGTTTTGTTGCCGTTAAACGTGTGTTTTGTAGCCTAATAGAGTTTACCCAGGATCGGATCCACTCTTTGTGTCCGTGGTCTACACCTCTCCGTTTTTCGTGGCCTTTCTCCGCTGGAGATCTGTTGGCGGATTGGATTGTCTGACTGACCGACTGACTACAACCTTTTTGTATACGGTATTTCATTTGTTTTGATGTGAGGTATACTGTGATGATTTATGTAGTTAGTTGTAGTTGAGGACTTAGTAAGAGTTGATACGCTTTAAAGTTCTGTGGTAAAATAATTGTTATATTGATTGTATGATTAATACTGGGTTTACGTTCCCTGAACTCCTTTACCGGGCTGGACTCTTTAGGCCCGAGGTACAGGACATTTCTGGAGGAACCAGAACTCATTGTGATATTATTATATGTGTGTGTGTAATCATTGGTGTTGCTAATACAACCCACGCAAAAGAATATAGTTGTTTTTTGAAGTTCTTTCCAATGTTTTAAGGGTTTATGAAAAGTTGATTTCCATCCTGACTTTTACATAAGTCCTTTGTATTGGTGTAGACTTGACGGACCAGATGGGACTCATTCCCTCCCAAACCAAAAGGAGAAACCAATGTTTTCTCTGGTAGGCACAACCTACCTGGCACCCCTATAAATAATAACCTCAAGTCAAAACCGTTACATAAAAAATGGCACCCCAGATGGGACAGCTCAACATTGAGAACTAACCAAAGCAAATCTTTTGTGTGGAATTAAAACAATGGATTCACCCCAAGATAATGTGCTCATCCATGTCATACCTGTCAATGGGAATACACAGGGCCATTCTGACCATCAAGCTGACAATACAAATCATAATGTGAATGGAGATAATGGAGTTGATTTGGGCCAGAGCCCTAGGAATCTGAATGCTCGGTCTGGACCACAGGCCACAGGAGGTCTAACCAGTTACTCACTTATTGACATGGATCTGTGTGGAAGTACTGAGCTAGCCCTCCCTCTGACACCCAACCTTCCTCCATTGTCTGGTTTATCTCCAGAGGTTGTAGTCTTACAACTTCAAGGTGACATCCTTGATATTCGTCGGACTCAACAACATCTCCAAACTCTTATCCACCATAATTTCCAATGTCTGAGGGAAGAGCAACAGAGTGCCATGGAATTCAGAAACTCACTGAGCACTCGAACCCACATGCTGACAGAGCTCAGTGAGGGTGGAAGACGGGAAATGACTGGTGCCATGGACAGGCAGTTTGACTACCAACGAAACCAACTCACTGCCACTCTCCAATGGCGCCTGCAACATCATCACACTGAGGTCCTCAAGGACGTTAATTCTGTTTTTTCTCCCATGGTTAACACTGTAGACCACTTGCAGACAGAACTCTCTAATTGTGTTAAAATGTTGGATGACGTGTCTGTGGACATGGCCTCCATTAGGCACAACTCCTTACACAGAGTTTCTCTGGTGTCCACTTCAGTTCAGACCACTGAGGGCCAAGCTGGCACCTCTGAACAGCCAAGACCAGAGTATCTGTGACTTTGCATACGGTTACCACTCCCTGTGCAGAAGGTGGAAACCTGGCATTGAGGAGGAAGAGGTAATTAAATTGATCTTGAAGAACATCAACCCACTACTAGCCAGTCAACTCCGAGAACGAGTCACCACTGTCGATGGACTGGTTCGCTTGGGACAGCAGTTTGAGAAGGACAGAGAATGCCAACAGCAATATGACCAGAGAAAGAAACAGACACCCAAACAGTTACCCAAGACAGACTATCAACAACAGCCAGAGTCTCCAGCCAAGACCCCTCTCGTGTTCTGTTGGAGATGTAGCCAAAAGGGACATTCTTCAGCTACATGTCCAAGACCGTATCAAGTAAACCCTTCCAGAAACCACAAATCACAACAGGCCAACACACCTAACTATTTTCACAGGAATCACCATCCTACTCTGGGTGCTTTAACCAGAGCTGAAACCCCAAGAGTCACTGCCTACGCCCCCCCATCGACATCCCCTTCCTTTCAGTTAATACCGCACCAACTGGTGTTACCCCTGTCCATAGGCCCATGGACAGGAAGAGCCATCTTGGATACCGGGTCATCCTACACACTGCTCAATGAGAAACTGTGGAAGGAGGTTAAAGACCCACAATACAACTTGAAGCCGTGGACAGAAGGTCCACTCTATCTGGCTGATGGTGAGGCTAGACGACCACTTGGATGGAGTGAGGTAGAGTTCCGCCTGTGTAACAGCTCCTATGTGATTCCTTCGGTTATCCTACAAACCAAGAACCTTGCTTTTCCTGTCGTGTTGGGAATTGATTTCATGTACTTCAGTGGTGTCCAGATTGATATAGTGGAGGAAGCACCTGTTTCCTTTTCGACTTGCGGTAACTCTAAATCAATAGTTGTTTAGTATTCAGAAAACATTCACTTGCTCGACCATTCTGAAGGTCATGTAACTGTTACATGCAACATTTCTTGTGAACTTAACAGGACAGATGTTGCTCTCTAGTTTTATGATGTAACAAAGGTCTGGTTGAATGTATTCTGCCACTGTCTTCTTGTCTCAGCTGAGTCAAGGCATATGAACTAACAGGTTATAACAACGCAATGATCACAACATGTAAAATAGCTATTTTTCTGGCTTTCTTCCCTGGTGATTTTTACCTACACACCACTACTGCAAGTTGTAGTTTTTCCCTCATTATTTCTCCATGGTTCTGACTTGACCTGCTTGTTGCGCATTGTCTTGTGTCAATCTGTGTGCTTTAGGCTAGTAGGCTACTTTGCTGAAGGACAAAATATCCAACGTGTTTATTACCACCATTGTTTATGAAACAGTATAACTTTAGACCGTCCCCTCGCCCATACCCGGGCGCGAACCAGGGACTCTCTGCACACCCACGAAGCATCGTTACCCACAAAAGCCGCGGCCCTAGCAGAGCAAGGGGAACCACTACTTCAATGTCTCAGAGCAAGTGACGTCACCGATTGAAACGCTATTTAGCGCACACACCGCTAACTAAGCTAGCCGTTTCACATCCGTTACATTTATTTTGTTCAAATGGAACGAATGGATATGGAAGATCAAATATGATTAAACTAGACATGTTATACACCACAGTAGGAAAACAGTTAATAAGTCGACATAACTTACCCGATCCATCGTTGAAGCCGTTCTTTCTTCTGCGTTTCTTCAAATAAAAAACGTGACAGTAAATCTGTAGCTAGCCTACACTAGTTACTTTCTTTGTTACCGCGTTCAGATAAAGCTAGACCAGAACAAACGTTAATATAAATATCAACACTCGATTTACGTTGTGACAAATATATGTCTGATGTAGCCTAATCTTACGTCAGAAAGATCCTGGATATGATTGTAATCTATTAAAGTCAATAAAACGTCCAACACCCTATTCACCAAAAATACTGTTGTTGTCTACCTCTACCCCAGAGTCTGTTGGAACAACGTCCTCTTCGGGAGTCCAGATAGTTTTAATTGTCTGAGGCCCAGTAAGTGTAGCCTAAAAAATACCAAATTACAAGCTATACGTGCTGCGAAGCATGCAGCATTTACAGCAATGCAACCTCCGAAGTAGTCAGTGTGTTACAAGCATTTCGCTACACCCGCTATAACATCTGCTAAACACAAGTATGTGACCAATAAAATTGGATTGATTTATAATTCTTCCGCTTTACAGACCAGATCCAGAGATGTTGAGAAGGAAGTGGTCTTCTTCTTCTTTAGTGTTATGGCGGTCCGCAAAACAATGACTATTGGTGCACTTCCCCACCTAGTGTGTTGGCTGTGTATCAGCCTACTATTCTGTAGTATGAATTCATTACACTTTGTGAAAAACCAACTAACCCTACACCCATTTAAACATCATTATTCCACTACTTTGGCCCTCTGATTCAACACCAGTGTGCCTGGGAGGACAGGATATTATCATTCAAAACACCTTGTAAATATGCAGTAAAATATTATACACCCAAGTACTTCTCTACAGCTGCCACCACAACATCTATCCACTGTGTTTTACATTCTATTACTGTGGTACAGTTGACAACCATGGCCATGAACTTGGCCAAAACTTACTGAAGCATGTTATTCCTATCACTCTATTGACTTCAGCCTAATTAAAGGGATCCTCTCAGGATCCTTCACCCTGGACCCATCTTCCTCTACTACTCTCTTCCCTGCCTCAGCATACAACACCCTCTGCACTACTGTGATCCTGGTAACCTCAACCTGTCTTTCTCTCACTGGACACATCTGATCTCCAGCACCATGTGTACCCCTACAGTTTATACACACAACTTTTTACATCAATACTACACATTCCTTTCTATCAGGTCCTCCTGCACACTTCTCACATCTAGGAATCTCCCTGATACACACTGCTGGAAGGAAGTAGTCAAGGAAGGGAGTTTGTGTTTATACAGGAAGTACCGCCCCCACTTACCGTCAACCAATCATTTCGATGTTGAGCTATACGAGCTCGCCAGCTTGTAGTCTTGAAACTCGGAAATGAGATACGTTTGGCTCGTTCATCCATCCCAATGGGGAAAATGTTTGGTTTTGGAATAAATACTGAAAATAAGATAAGCACAGGCTTGAGGTGATCTTATACGTTTGTTCTATGAGATAATAGCAGTCAGTTAATATGAACTTTATATACACTGCTCAAAAAAATAAAGGGAACACTTAAACAACACAATGTAACTCCAAGTCAATCACACTTCTGTGAAATCAAACTGTCCACTTAGGAAGCAACACTGATTGACAATACATTTCACATGCTGTTGTGCAAATGGAATAGACAACAGGTGGAAATTATAGGCAATTACCAAGACACCCCCAATAAAGGAGTGGTTCTGCAGGTGGTGACCACAGACCACTTCTCAGTTCCTATGCTTCCTGGCTGATGTTTTGGTCACTTTTGAATGCTGGCGGTGATTTCACTCTAGTGGTAGCATGAGACAGAGTCTACAACTCGCACAAGTGGCTCAGGTAGTGCAGCTCATCCAGGATGGCACATCAATGCGAGCTGTGGCAATAAGGTTTGCTGTGTCTGTCAGCGTGGTGTCCAGAGCATGGAGGCGCTACCAGGAGACAGGCCAGTACATCAGGAGACGTGGAGGAGGCCGTAGGAGGGCAACAACCCAGCAGCAGGACCGCTACCTCCGCCTTTGTGCAAGGAGGAGCAGGAGGAGCACTGCCAGAGCCCTGCAAAACGACCTCCAGCAGGCCACAAATGTGCATGTGTCTGCTCAAACGGTCAGAAACAGACTCCATGAGGGTGGTATGAGGGCCCAACGTCCACAGGTGGGGGTTGTGCTTACGACAGCCCAACACGTGCAGGACGTTTGGCATTTGCCAGAGAACCAAGATTGGCAAATTCGCCACTGGCGCCCTGTGCTCTTCACAGATGAAAGCAGGTTCACACTGAGCACATGTGACAGACGTGACAGAGTCTGGAGACGCCGTGGAGAACGTTCTGCTGCCTGCAACATCCTCCAGCATGACCGGTTTGGCGGTGGGTCAGTCATGGTGTGGGGTGGCATTTCTTTGGGGGGCCGCACAGCCCTCCATGTACTCGCCAGAGGTAGCCTGACTGCCAATAGGTACCGAGATGAGATCCTCAGACCCCTTGTGAGACCATATGCTGGTGCGGTTGGCCCTGGGTTCCTCCTAATGCAAGACAATGCTAGACCTCATGTGGCTGGAGTGTGTCAGCAGTTCCTGCAAGAGGAAGGCATTGATGCTATGGACTGGCCTGCCCGTTCCCCAGACCTGAATCCAATTGAGCACATCTGGGACATCATGTCTCGTTCCATCCACCAACGCCACGTTGCACCACAGACTGTCCAGGAGTTGGCGGATGCTTTAGTCCAGGTCTGGGAGGACATCCTTCAGGAGACCATCCGCCACCTCATCAGGAGCTGTCGTGGATAATTGTTTTAGAAATATAATACTCTCAGAAGAACTTTGTGAATTCAATGTAGACTTTAATACAAGTTATTAAGAGCCGTGCTGGTCCGCGGAACAGCCGCCCCTTCTTAGCACTGGCTCTGCTTTTATACATACATAGTATTTGTGTACATCACATATGTAAATAAAGTTACTCCCCCTTAGTTCGTCTGCCACCATTAAATTCATATTCTGAGTTCTTTGCTTGTTTACACCCAATAACGCTGATATCTGCTTTTGGTTAGGTTATAACGATGACAGAACTCTTTCCATGTTCTAAAAATAATGTATGTATTGCATGCTTATGTTTTACGTGTTAGTCATCAGTTATCTTGCCTACATCTTTCTTCCTGTATCCTGCTGATGATTAATAAACTAAAACAAGACAAACAAAACCATCACAGATAACACAAAAAAATACAGCAGCAGATTGTTACACTTACACTACAGGTTATTCCCCTAACAGCACAATAACTTGCATTACCCAAGTGTGTGTGTGTGAGAGAGATATTGTACAGGTGTGTACATGTCAATAATTCCTTTATTTTACTTTTAGACGGGTGTATTGTTAGATATTACTGCACTGTTGGAGCTAGGAACACCAGCATTTACAATTGTATCTTTGTCAAATAAGCACCAAAAGGGGTCAAACAAAGCTAGCTAGATTACGGGAGTATCCGGAAACCCTGTGTCTGTCTGTCACAAAATGTAGGTGCTAACCTTTTGTGACAGCATGCCTTTTCCTTTTGGACTAAAACTATAAGAATATTCAGAGTTATGAAAACTGGTTGTTTTGCAAATGTTGAATTTATAATATGGCTACTAATAATGGAAAAGCTATCTCAAAGTTAAAGTATACAGACTTGACGATATTCTTGCAGAAAAATGTATTATGAATGCAAACGTCTCCTTCTAGATTTGCACAAATGTACCTGGGTGACTTCACACTAAATGTCATGTAGAACGCTCATACTTCAAGTTATCCGTCTGAAACTGTGCGCACACACCGCTGCCATCTTGTGGACACCATCGGAATTACAACCAGAGTGATGGCTAAAACTGGGACCTTTCTCTTGCATTTCAAAGATGGTGGTAGAAAAAAACAGGTTGTTTTTTTCTTTGCATTTTCTTCTAACAGATCTATTGTGTTATATTCTCCTACATTCAATTCACATTTCCACAAAGTTCAAAGTGTTTCCTTTCAAATGGTACCAAGAATATGCATATCCCTGCTACAGGCAGTTAGATTTGGGTATGTCATTTAGTCGAAAATTGAAAAAAAGGGAGCTATCCCTAAGAAGTTTTAATTAATGACTCCAACCTCTGCAGACAGGCGAACGGGTTGCTATGGTGATGGTGGACCTCTGCAGACAGGCGGACAGGTTGCTATGGTGATGGTGGACCTCTGCAGACAGGCGAACAGGTTGCTATGGTGATGGTGGACCTCTGCAGACAGGCGAACAGGTTGCTCGGATGTGTTAGAGTGTCATGCAGGAAGCCACAGAAGTGGATAACAACAGCCTCCCTCGCAGTACAGTAGTATTTCCTGGCCTTGGCCTGCTGGACACCTCAGACATTTTGGGCATCAGCAGATTGAATCTGAAATACATAAAGAACAAAGACATACAAATAGACAATGAATTGCTGTCCAAAAAAAAGTATATTAGATATGTCATTTTATCAGTACATAAAGCATTGAAACATGATGTTACCAATTGTAACCGTGTTTGTTGTAATTTACTGGAGATTGCATATTGATGATGACTTCTGGAGTACTTAGAATAGCAATCTAGAGCCACTACCTGTTCCAGACGCTGGACAAGCAAGCCCCTGGTACCGTCGCAGGAAGAGGTCCAGTGCACGCAATAGGTGTCCTTCCCCATCGGGTCCTGCCAATTCTGGTGGGCACCAGCGGTGTGTGCCCAAGAGCCTGGAAGCTGTTCAACCGGGTTTGCCCTGTTCAGTGGACTGGTGTGGTAGAAGGTGTACAGTCGTGGCAAAAAGTTTTGAGAATGACACAAATATTAAATGTCCACAAAGTGTGCTGCTTCAGTGTCTTTAGACATTTTTGTCAGATGTTACTATGAAATACTGAAGTATAATTACAAGCATGTCATAAGTGTCACAGGCTTTTATTGACAATTACATGAAGTTGATGCAAAGAGTCAATATTTGCAGTGTTGACCCTTATTTTTCAAGGCCTCTGCAATATGGTGCATAAACTCTTTGGCCTGCTTCTCATTTCTATTAGTTGAGCCCACAACGATTCCTTTTTTGTCATCCAAACCACAAAAATAAAGACATCAAATTAATTCAATAATAATTCAATATACAATCATGTTATCCAATATAGCTGTCAGTTTATTGTGCTAAATTAGCCTTCTAGCCTTTGTTTACTTAAGGGTCAACACTATAAGGCTGGTAAAGTCAATTGTGTCACAATGCTTCAAAATGTAAACAGCATCTGTAGACAAACATTCAAATAGAATGTCACAGAGCCATAGGAAAGCATGGAGATCCATTTCATCATCAGTAGGCCTATAATTTGGTTATTTATACACTATTTTGAGGTGAACCAAAGCTTATCAATAACTGAGAAATAACCTACAATACTGGACCACATCTGATAAATAGACTTGAAAAATCTAGCTACAAAAGTACTAGTCTAGCTACAAGAGTAACAACATTCACTTACTCGCACATCCACTCAAAGTCAGAATGTGGTCTCATCTTCTTGCCAATGGCATGTACAGTCCTAAACAGTATCTTCATCTTCGTGCTGGTCTGCTCTGACATTGCCATTATTGCCGTCACAGAGGGTGTCAAGAGGAGAGGCTCTGATTGAGCCTGGGACACTCGGCACGCAGGCAATGTGACATTGCTGTGTTCATGGTCACAAATGTTCTCCAGCTTCATCATTTTATTTCTGATAACAAATGAGTTGTTTCTGCTTTTATCTTCAGCATACTGGTGGCACACAGAACAATTCATCACCACAGTCTCCGCATCTTACTGTAGCCAGCCTCTTGAAACACCTTTATCTCCAAACCTTTTAACCATTTCTCACAAAACTTCCTGTGATTCGTCCTCCTTTTCGTCAGTGGGTTTTCGTTTCAAAAGGTTGGCTCACTCCAGGTAAATATCGCCACATAATAGCTATTTATTGAACAGTAGCTAGCAGCAGACCCGTGGCAAGTGAGCGATGTCGAGTAGCTGATGTACCGTGTGGTAAACAGTGCCGTGAAACTAGAAGCACTAGAGACGGTCTGTGGTAGGCTGGCAAACATGAATAATTCCCTTGAGCCATCATGCCAGATTTGATTGCATTACTATTTTGGTACAAACATTTACCCACCAGTGTGGCGGATAACATTCTGAGATTTACTCGCCAAATGAAAAATCTATCCACATTTGGCGCTTGGCGGGTGTTAATTTCAGAACCTGCTGCCATCTATCTACGGTTTTTGGTTGGGGTAGGTTAATAGTCACAGTAGGTACAACATCTCCAATGCACTTCCTTATAAACTCACTCACCGAATCAGCGTATAAATCAATATTATTTTCTGAGGCTACCTGGTACATGTCCCAGTCCACACGATCAAAACAATCTTGAAGCGTGGGTTACGCTTGGTCAGACCAGTGTTGAATAGTCCTCGTCAGGAGATACATCCTGTTTGAGTTTCTGCATATAGGAAGGCAGGAGCAAAATGGAGACGTGGTCAGATTTGCAGAACGGAGGGCAGGGGAGGGCCTTGTATGCATTGCGGAAGATAGAGTAGGAGTGATCCAGTGTATTGCCCTCACGAGTGCTACAATCAATATGCTGATAGAATTTAGGGAGCCTTGTTCTCAAATTTGCTTTGTTAATTAAAATACCCAGCTACAATAAATGCAGCCTTAGGATATATCGTTTCCAGTTTGCAAAGAATCCAGTGAAGTTCCTTGAGGGTCGTCGTGGTATCGGCTTGAGGGGGGATATACACGGCGGTGACAATAACAGACGAGAATTATCTTGGGAGATAACACGGTTGGCATTTGATTGTGAGGAATTCTAGGTCAGGTGAACAAAAGGACTTGAGTTCTTGTATGTTGTTACGATTACACCATGAGTCGTTAATCATGAAACAAACAACCTGCCCTTCATCTTCCCAGAGATGTTTATTTCTGTCAGCGTGACGCATAAAGAATCCCGGTGGCTGTACGGACTCCGACATCATATCCCGAGAGAGCCATGTTTCCGTGAAACCGAGTATGTTACAGTCCCTGATGTCTCTCTGGAAAGCAACCCTTGCCCTAATTTTGTCTACCTTGTTATCTAGAGACTGGACTTTAGTGAGTAATATACTCGGAAACTGTGGGTGGTGTGCACGCCTCCGAATTCTGACCAGAAGGCCGCTCCGTCTACCACTTCTGCGGAGAAGTTGTTTTGGGTCGGCCTCTGGAATCAGATCGAATGCCCTGGGTGGTGGTGCGAACAAAGGATCCGCATCGGGAAAGTTGTATTCCTGGTCGAATTGTTGGTAAGTTGACGTAACTCTGATATCCAATAGTTCTTCCCGGCTGGACTAGAAGCGAGGCGACCCTTTCTGTTGACACCATCTTGCTCACACAAGAAAACTATAACATTAAAGTGAACTCTTGTTTATAAGATATTGGATTGGATTTATTGATTAATTGAATACATGAATATACAACTATTGTTGAAACATTATGCATAATGAGATTTAATAATAGTATCATGAGTATATGAAAGACGATACAATTATCAACATCACCCCCTCCCCCCACACACAATATGACATTGTCTATGATAACATTTATCCATTTAGATCCCAATGTGTGATATTACAAAGACACAGGGGAGACCTGATCCTAGATCAGAGCTGCATATTATGCTCCACAGAGGTTACCATGGTGATCAGACTAAGTCAACTGTTTAAGAATGGGAGATGGATATGTTTTCTATAGAGCCTTTAATTTAGGGATCTATAACCACTGTCGGGTATAGGATGGAGATGAAATATGGCACGTTTTTGATTTCTGGTGTTTTTTAATTTGCCCTAAAAGAGAAAAACTCTTTCCACATAGACAGACATAGGGTTTCTCTCCAGTGTGTGTTCGCTGGTGTGAATTCAGGGTCCCTAACTCAGCAAAGCTCTTTCCACACTGATCACAGCTATAAGGCTTCTCTCCAGTGTGTGTTCGCTGGTGTGAATTCAGGGTGGAAGCTCGAGCAAAGCTCTTTCCACACTGATCACAGCTATAAGGCCTCTCTCCTGTGTGTGTTCGCTGGTGTATAGTTAGTTTATCTGATAGAGCAAAGCTCTTCCCACACTGATCACAGCTATATGGCTTCTCTCCAGTGTGTATGCGCTGATGTTTATTCAAGGTGGAAACCACAGCAAAGCTCTTTCCACACAGATTACAGCTATATGGCTTCTCTCCAGTGTGAATGCGCTGGTGTATAATCAGGGTGTTAGCTACAGCAAAGCTCTTCCCACACTGATGACAGCTATAAGGCTTCTCTCCTGTGTGTACACTCTGGTGTATGGTTAGGGATCCTGCACTCGCAAAGTTTTTCCCACAATCAAGGCAGGGGTAAGGCTTCTCCCCTGTATGAATTCTCAGATGATATTTGAATGTGTAATATGTAGCAAAACTCTTCCCACATTGATCACAGCTGTAAGGCTTTTCTTCGGTGTGTGTTACCTGATGTCTAGTTAGGTTGGAAGCTTGAGCAAACCTCTTCCCACATTGATCACAGCTATAAGGCTTCTCTTCTGTGTGTGTTACCTGGTGTCTAGTTAGGTTGGAAGCGTGAGCAAACCTCTTCCCACATTGATCACAGCTATAAGGCTTCTCTCCAGTGTGTGTTACCTGGTGTGCTGTCAGGTTGCCTGAGTGATTGAAGCTCTTCCCACACTGATCACAGCTGTAAGGCTTCTCTCCCGTGTGTGTTAGCTGGTGTGCTGTCAGGTTGCCTGCCTGATTAAAGCTCTTTCCACACTGACCACAGCTATAAGGCTTCTCTCCAGTGTGTGTTACCCGGTGTGTAGTCAGCTGTCCAGACCGAGCAAAGCTCTTCCCACACTGATCACAGCTATAAGGCTTCACTCCAGTATGTGTTAGCTGGTGTGTTGTCAGGTTGCCTGACTGATTGAAGCTCTTTCCACACTGATAACAGTGATAAGGCTTCTCTCCGGTGTGAATACGCAGGTGAATTATGAAGGACCTCCGTGTAGTGAAACTCTTCCCACAGTCAGAGCAGCTGTGGTGAGATTTCTTCCCTGTACGTCTGTGCTGGTGTTTGAGGTGTTCTGATTGGGAGACACTCTTCTCTGCCTCGTCAGCAACATGTTGTTGTTGAAGCTCCCCAGATGATAAGTTCCTCCCACTGAGAGGAGGAGAGTCCCCTGTGAAACAGACATTGAAACAGACATTGAATAACTTGGTTTTGGAAATATGGGTCCATAAACAAACATCAACAATATATCATTATACACTCAGTGGACAGTTTATTAGGTACACTTCCCAGTTCATGAAAATAGGTCACTCCTACAGACAGTGAGTCACGTGGCTATGGCTTGCTATATAAAGCAGACCGACAGGCAGAGACATTAAGTTCCTGTTTGATTGAACATCAGAATGGGTAAAACAAGTGACCTAAGCGACTGAGCGAGGTATGATCGCCGGTGCCAGGCGCGCCGGATCCAGAATCTCAGAAACAGCCACTCTCCTGGACTTTTCACACACGACAGTCTAGAGTTTACCAAGAATGGTGCATCAAAAAAGCAAATATCCAGTCAGCAGCAGTCCTGTTGGTGAAAACAGCTCATTGACGAGAGAGGTCACAGGAGAATGGCAAGAATCGTGCAAGCTGACAGGCGGGCCACAAACAGACAAATAACTGCACAGTGTATCTGAACATTGTTGCTGACCAAACCCAATAGAGTATCTTTGGGATGAGATGGAACGGGCTGTTGGCAGCATGAATGAGCAAGCCGTCTGCAGCAACTGCGTGTTGCCATTGCGTCAGCATGAACCAACATCCCTGTGGTACATTTCCGACACCTTGTAGAATCCACACTCCGGAGAATTCAGGCTGTTTTGGAGGCAAAGGCTGACCCGATCCGGTACTAGATTGGTGTACCTAATAAACTGAGTATATATTGTTTATCAATGAATTAACAGAAGTTGCAGAATCAGATTGTAGTTTCATCCACACACCCCATTGTTCTTACTTGATGAAATCAAATCTCCCTCCTCCTCGTGTCCTTCTCTCACAGTTCCACTCTGCCCTGGTGTTTTCCTGCAGTCGACCAGCCGCACAGACACCCTCTTCAGACCCAGCAGTAAGGAGCTACCCGGAGAGTTGTGACCAGGGGACTCTGGCAGGTTGGAGGGGGACGGGCTAGCTCTGTCCTGGTGAACACAGGAAGTATTGTACATAGAATATCATTAGATCAAAAAATGTGATGACTTTAGTCAAAATCTCTGATTGATGGCTGCATCTTTATAGTACCCCATTTCTCCTGAAGAGTGCAATCGTTCACTACTTTCCACAAACGTACATATTTTTTCAAATCACCCAAGTATTTTAGCAGTGCATTGTACACCACACCATAATTTCAAATGGTAGCACAGTGACTCACTTTGCCCTACTGTATAGAAGTACACTGGCTGAAGAAGACTGGTGTAGTATTTACAGTCAAATCCATGAATTATTTGGTTTTAGCTTCCAACCTAAATTAAATTGATGTCAATTTATACCGTTTTTTTCAAACTGTACGTAAACTCGACACTATCCAATTTTGGTTTTGTGGTTCAGTTTTTAGCATTTTCATTAAATTATAGATAAATGTAAATCTTTTCAAAAGTAATTTATTGAAAATGGCCTAAGAATTTTTAAACAGATTTTTGTGCTTAGAGTTGTGAAAATTTACCACATCCTTGTGAAAATTCCACCAAAGAGAGAAAAAAACGGCATTGGATTGGTGGAGTCATGTGATAGTGGGAGAATCCACCATATGTTTTATACTAGTCATTTCCTTTCAAATCAGTTAAGGGAAGTGAACAAGTGCACAGTTAGGGAGGACGGAAAGACAATTAGGGATTCCTTAACATATTATCTAGGCAGAAGTAGAGCAAGCGTGAGGGCCAAGGGTGCAACACTAGAACCGCGATTTGCCACATCATTCAACAGAGTTCTGGCACACCATTGAGCGCTGCTGAAAAGCAGAGGCGCTACCGTGCCAGACGTGATGCTGATTAATCTGTTTGGGTGAGGGGGCAGCATTTTCACGTTCGGATGACAAGCGTTCCCAGCGTAAACTTCCTGCTACTCAGGCCCAGATGCTAATATATGCATAATATTAGAGGTATTGGACAGAAAACACTGAAGTTTCTAAAACTGTTTGAATGATGTCTGTGAGTATAACAGAACTCATATGGTAGGCGAAAACCTGAGAAAAATCCAACCAGGAAGTGGGAAATCTGGACCTAGTGATCGCGCGTCATGGATTTGTGAACTCAAGGCGCGAACAACAAGGAGGTATTTGGACATAAATGGACTTTATCGAACTAAACAAACATTTGTGGAACTGGGATTCCTGGGAGTGCATTCTGATGAAGATCATCAAAAGATAAGTGAATATTTATAATGCTATTTCTGACTTCTCTTGACTACACAACATGGCGGTTATCTGTTTGGCTTGTTTTGGTCTCTGAGTGCCATACTGAGATAATTGCATGGTTTACTTTTTCCGTAAAGCTTTTTTGAAATCTGACACAGCGGTTGCATTAAGGAGAAGTATATCTATAATTCTGTGCATAATACTTGTATCTTTTATCAAAGTTTATTATGAGAATTTCTGTAAATTGATGTGGCTCTGTGCAAATTCACAGGATGCTTTGGAGGAAAAGCCAAATGTAAACTGAGGTTTTTGGGTATAAATATGAACTTGATCGACCAAAACATACATGTATTGTTACATTAGTGTAAGCACAGATCATAAGGATATATTTACGATTTACAATGGGCGTGAGGTGTCATGAAACCCCCCACCTCCATACCTCTCGATCTCTCCCCCTCCGGTGGGTATGAGAGATGTCTCTGCAGGATTGTGGTCCACAGTGACCTGACCCGAACAGGCCAGTCATGACAATGCTTATGTTAAGCCCTGATATGGCTGTTGGCTACACTAGTTCATTTAGCAGGCAAGATTTGCTTAGAATTCCGTGGCATTATTTTATAGTATGAAGAAAACAATTGAACATAGCTGTATAAAATAGAAAGGATATTTTCTTCAAGCGATTTGAAGGAGTGCGAACACATGCAGCCATTCTGTGTTGAGAGGTGAACAAAGAAAACAGGTACTTGTATACGCTTAAGTAAAGAAAAGGAACTATCTGCACAATGAACAGTGAAATAGGCTTGACAGGTATAATATGTAATAATTAAGGGTAACACTTTATAATAGCCATCATTAGTAAGTCATTTACATCTATTAATTACTGGGTCACAACCCTCAAATAAGTTGCTACTGTGAAAATCAATAATGAAAGTATCTATGGTTACAGTTAACGGCTGGCGCTGTCTATTTTGCTGCAGGTGAAATGGTTAAGTAACAATATATTTTATATGTTTCTTTTAGGCAACATGACTTTGGGAGAAGAAAAGGAGCGTTGTCAAAGCAAAATGAAACAGGGAGCTGCAGAAACTACAAGATCAGTCGAGGAAAGTCGAACAGCGAGCAGAGAAATACAGAAAGCGGCTCCAACGATCGAAAAAGGACCACCCATCTCCAAGATCCAAAGTCAACAAGTTGGTTCGGCAAATCTCGGGCACATCCCTAAGGAGAACCCTGTTGTTTCATACAGCAGTAGCTGAGGAAGTACATAACAAGTACACACATTCAAAGAGAGAGAGTGACAGACAAGTCATTGCAGGAATAGTCACCAGCAAAATCCTGAAGTACAGGTTGCAGAGATTGGCAGAGGAGGTTGTGGATACAACTGGTAAATTAAAATTACTAAGGGTACCAGAGGAAGAAGCACAAGGGGATTGCTGCCACGCTGAGATCAACGGTGAGATGATTCTTTTTATGTGACGTTGTCAGCAGGATCACAACAGGAAAAAAAGAAAAATTTGACAAAAAAAAGAAAGTGCAGAAAAGATGGTGGATTCAATGAAGACCCTCCATTTGAAGTTCCTAGATGAGCATCTATCATACTCACTGTTCTGCACACTTCCCCTCCTACTGGCTTGTGCTTCCAACATTGGCAGATCGTGACACGTGCATTTGCAAACAACATGAGGCTTTATTTTTTGCCTAAAAGCTTCACCAGATGCACATCATCTACACATCCAATGTGGAGAGCCTGACGCATGCCATCACAAGCAAGGTATGTATGTATGTATGTTCTGCACTGTATCGGCATCCAGACTGAAGTGACCACCTGCCATATGGCAACACCTGGAGCCCATCCTGAGGGAAATCCAAGAGAGATGCCCGGATGTTGTTTTTTTTGCGACGTTTCCTACACACAGTACAAGCAGAGTGGTAATTTTGACCTCTTTTGTACTGACATTTTCAAGAAGGGGTTTACCTGGAACTACTTCAAAGCCCCAGATGGTGTGGGTGGCACATTGAAGAGCAGGGCCAACAGGCTTGTCAGCCAAAGAGTTGATATCCCCCATGGCATTGTCCCTGTACCAAGCTCCGAGTGAGGGACAATCGAAGGTGAAATTGTTTTACATTCAGGAGCAAACTGTGGAGGATGCAGTGAAAAAAATGCCAGCTGACCTTCCAGCCATATCGTCCACATTGAGGCACCACCAGGTGGTCACTCTTTCACCTGGGAAAATTCTCTATAGCGACGTCAGCTGCATGTGTTCTGCAACAGGGAATCTGGAGTGTGATTGTTTTTTGGCAAAGTGCTCCAGCTTTAATCCACACAGATGACCACACAGAAGACCCCCATACACAGCACACCAGAAGAAGCACACTAAGTTAACAAACAGATCACCGACCATGTCGAATCCCACTGTACCTTCTCCGCTATGCAATCTGGTTTCCGAGCTGGTCATGGGTTCACCTCAGCCACGCTCAAGGTCCTAAACGATATCATAACCGCCATCAATAAAAGACTGTGCAGTCGTCTTCATCGACCTGGCCAAGGCTTTCGACTCTGTCTGTCACCACATTCTTGTCTCAATAGCCTTGGTTTCTCAAATGACTGCCTCGCCTCGTTCACCAACTACTTCTCAGATTGATTTGACACACTGAACTCCGAGGGCCTGTTGTTCGGAGCGCTGGCAGTCTATGGGGGTGCCAAAGGTTCAATTCTAGGGACGACTCTTTTCTCTGTATAAAATCAATGATGTCGCTCTTGCTGCTGGTGATTCTCTGATCCACCTCTACGCAGACGACACTATTCTGAATACATCTGGCCCTTCTTTGGACACTGTGTTATTAACCCTCCAAACAAGCTTCAATGTCATATAACACTTCTTCCCTGGCCTCCAACTGCTCTTAAATGTAAGTAAAACTAAATGCATGCTCTTCAACCGATCGCTGCCCGCACCCGCCCGCCCGATTAGCGTCACTACTCTGAACGGTTCTGACTTAGAATATGTGGACAACTACAAATACCTAGGTGTCTGGTTAGACTGTAAACTCTCCTTCCAGACTCACATTAAGCATCTCCAATCCAAAATTATATCTAGAATCGGCTTCCTATTTTGCAACAAAGCCTCCTTCACTCATGCGTTGTGTGTTCTGGTGGTATTTTTTTTGCACCCCGGTATCTCCACTTGCACATCATCATCTGCACATCTATCACTCTAGTGTTAATGCTAAATTGTAATTATTTCACCACTACGGCCTATTTATTGCCTTACCTCCCTAATCTTACTACATTTGCACACACTGTATATATATTTTTCTACTGTGTTATCCCACGTGTAACCCTGTTGTTTTTGTCGCACAGCTTTACTTTATCTTGGCCAGGTCGCAGTTGTAAATGAGAACTTGTTCTCAACTGGCCTACCTGGTTAAATAAAGGTGAAATAAAAAAAATATAGTGGGATTACTCGGAATATCACACATGGACATTTCCTATGGTCGAATATGGAATCATTCAATATCCTGAGGTGTGACACCCTATTTTCTCTCTTCATGTTGATAAATACTGACTGTATACATTGCATATGTGTTTTCTCAGCACATTCAAGACATGAAGCTTCTCTTGGTTGAGGTCCACGCCCAATTTTTCAGTTTTTGATTTGTTAAAAAAGTTTGAAATATCCAATAAATGTCGTTCCACTTCATGATTGTGTCCCAGTTGTTGTTGATTCTTCACAAAAAAATACAGTTTTATATCTTTATGTTTGAAGCCTGAAATGTGGCAAAAGGTCACAAAGTTCAAGGGGGCCGAATACTTTCGCAAGGCACTGTATATATTTAAAAAAATACATTTTTAACATATTTTACATATTTTTTTATTCCAAACAATGTTTTTGAAATAAAATACAAAAATGAGGCAAGCAAATGGGAATCTGTTAACCAAAGTATTATCTAATAGTGTACTATTTATTATTAAAGATTGGAGAGGAAGGAGAAGGAAAAATGAAGAGAGTAAAAAGAGTGAAGTGATGAGATTGCAGAAGATTGCGGTGGAAATTTGAAGAGAAGGAAAGGAAGAAAGAGCAGTAAGATGAGTGAAGAAAAGAGGAGGAGAAAGATTGGAGAGGAAGGAAAAGAGTAATAAGAGCAGACAGAGGAGGTACAATGGCTCTCCCCAAGAAACGGAATGAATGATATATGGACAGCAGCAGGGAAATAGGTTCACTGTTCCTACCATCAAGGCCGTGCTTATTGTGAAGACAAACTTCAACCTCCCCTGCCAGGAGTTCATGGAGAAGCAGGCCAAAGACAGAGAAATCCTTTAAGAAGATACATTCTTCTGAGAAATATACAGATTAGGTTGGTATAAATTATATTATGTAGTTACCAATCAGGTCATTGTCTTATTTCTTTATTGTGTTAAGTATTTCACATATACTATTGCCTGTTTTTCTTCTTCAATTTTGCTCATGTTCACTTATGCTCTTATTCTACCCAGACTAGCAGGACCACTGAATGGCTGTTCAGATTGGACAGTTCTGTCTTGTCTGTAGTATAGTTGTTTTCTCTATCACAGTGTGCCTGTTAGACTAAATACATGAACCCGGAAGTGTCCCCCTTTTTTATTTCATAGATAATAACATTGGATATTTTAATGATATATTGACCGCCTTTATTTCATAGATAATAACATTGGATATTTTAATGATATGTTGACCGCCGAACTGGAAATGTCCCCGGTTCACTTCAGAAATCTGATCTCCTTATTGTAAGTAACGTTAAGCATTTCACTGTAAAGTCTACAACCGTTGTATTCCCGCATGTGACATAAAATTTGATTTGATAGGCCCGACTGTGGACCACATTAGGATCTTGATATGCTAAATAAGGACAATCTGATAGTTATTTGCGTTGAGAACATGCTCAGTAATTTGACTAATATTAACTCCATATCATTATTCGACACGAGCTATCATTGTTGTGTTACTTCCGCATAAAGACGCGGGAAAACACAAGCTTACAGCACCGTAACTGGTAGCCTAGCAACAATAATCACCTATTTTCAACTGTCCTTTTTTTATTTGGGCACCAAAAATGTGTGTAAACGGTGTGTGTGGTCAAACTGGAGAAAAAGTGAGAAGGTGTTCAGAAAATACCTCAAAGAGGTTAACTGGTGGCTTCAAAGCCTCACAATGGCCAATACGTAGCATCAGCAATCCAGGGGTTATATACATAATTGGTGAAGGCGATGCCTAATTATTTCTCTCCATGGTTCGGATTTTACCAGCTGGTTGCGCATTGCCTTGTATCATTAATCTGTGCGCGATAGGCTAGTAGGCTACTTGGCTGAAATTACCACCATGGTTTCTTTTGTCCTGCTGTTCAAATCGAACTCATGGTTATTGAAAGGTCAAAGATGAAGACCTAGACATGTTATACACCACAGTAGGCATACTGTTAATAAAAGTCAAACAAACTTACCCGATCCATAGTGGAAGCTACTGTATTCGTTCTTCAACGTTTCAAATAACAAACAAGAAAGTGAATGTGTACACTGCAGTTAATTTCCTTGTCGTAGCGTTCAAACAAATAAAAGCTAGATCACACCTAATTAATTATCAAAACTCGATTTCAAATTGGGACAAATAAACGTTTCATGTAGACTAATTTTACATCCGAAAAGATCCAGCAAAAGCCTGTGGCTCTTTATTTGGTTTAAAAACGCAAGAGGACGGTAACAAAGCACTTCCTGTTGATGTTTTTCGGCTTCTTCTGTGGTGTTTAAATTGTACCGCCACCTACTGTACACACGTCAAACACTTTTCTACAAGTGGGTGATGCGGTTTAGGGATTAATTTATTGCTAGAAAATAACTGTTAGTATTGTCTCAAATATATAGTATGTTAAATTAATGTCAAAAATGTAGGTTGTTTTTGCTATAATCAATATATCATTAATCTATTTGAACTTTCAATTATTTTATCAGATTTTTGGTGTCATCCTCAATGATTGCAACTGCATTATGTCCACATGTGGTTGCATTATTTTAACATTTGCAAATAAAATCTAATTAAAATCACAACAATTCTAAGGTATTTATAGAAACAACAAAAACAACTTGCTGTCTATGGCTGGCTTCGGTTTGCTGTAAAGTGGCAGGCCGAATTTGAGATTAGTGAAATCCCTTGCTATCATCTTTCAAATTAGACCATGGCTAGGTGGCTCGAGTTGGGCCTCTTTGCCTCTTCCTCTCTGACAACATTCTCTTCCAGAGTCCAGATATTGTTATTGGCTGAGGCCCAGTAAGAGTAGCCTCGTAAATAACAGACTGATTACCACTACGCTATCCGTGCAGTGAACCAGTAAAGCCAGTGACGATTTCAGCATGTAAATCTTGGTGGGGCAAACCTCAAACATTTTTGTCAGCAAAGCAACAACAGAACACTAAACAATACATTAATTGCACTGTAACAGTGACAAATGGTGCCCACAAAGTATTAGGGCCTAGATAAAGCTGTCCCAACAGCAGAGCTATCTTTTCAGCACCATGGAGTGAATCCTTACCCTTACTATTAACGGTGCCTTGTCTGGCAGCCTAACAGTTCATTCAGCCTAATTTACTGCCTTAAAAAAAACATAGCTGATATGGCTGACTTGCTTAAACAAATGTGGTTTCCACTGACAATTGAGATGTACAAACTATGACATAAGGGAACAATGAGCAGATGAGGCAATCCGTAATTTCAATTAAGACAATGAACAACGTAGTAGTAATCAATATAAAGTAACAGTCAATATAACTATTTGTTCAGCACTTTTGAAATGTACAGTGACAGAATTCAGAATATGGGCTGGTCTTACAGTAGGCTATTCTCCCTGTACACCAAGTCAGACTGTAGGATAAATAAAGGGGGTATGTAAGCAGACGATGAAAGCTCTTACAATATTCAATGACAAAATTTATCTAAAACAGGCTATAGGCTAAACATACACCACCAAGTCAGAACAGTAGGCTAAGTTATGAGGGGAAAGTTACCAAATTATTAAGGTGAGGCACATGGGCCTAAGTGTATGTTGTGTAGTAACAGCTTACTACACAACATACACTTAGTATTACTTACTTAACTACAGTATACATATCTCCCTGGCATATTACATCATTTATGCAGCAGCATACAATACATTTTTGGACTTACCATGTGGCCCTGTGCTCACTTGAACAGGAAGGTGGTGCGACGGTCCTTCTTGTGGGCAAATTTTGTAACCAAAGTCTGGCATTCTCTGGATTTATGGTGCTTTCAAGACAACTTAAAACTCTGGGGAAAAAACAAAGGTTGAATCATGACGTCAGTGATTTTCAGGTCAGAGCTCTAGAGGCCCAAGTTCACTAAATGGAATTCCGAGTTGGATGACTGTTCAAACCGTATTTTCCCAGTCGAGCTCTCCCCAAAGATTTTTCTGTGACCTAACCTGTGTTCGAATACACATACTAACTAGAGAGAGATCGACCGAATATGATTTTTCAACCCCGATTCCGATTTTTGGAGGACCAAAAAGGTTGATACAGATTACATCGGCCAATTTGTATTTATTTATTTGTAATAATGACAATTACAACAATACTGAATGAACACTTAACTTAATATAAAAGATCAATAAAATCAATTTAGCCTCAAATAAATAATGAAACATGTTAAATTTGGTTAAAATAATGCAAAAACTAAGTTTTGGAGAAAAAAGTAAAAGTTCCTTGCTCAGAACATGAGAACATATGAAAGCTGGTGGTTCCTTTTAACATGAGTCTTCAATATTCCCAGGTAAGAAGTTTTAGATTGTAGTTATTATATTAGTTATAGGACTATTTCTCTCTATACCATTTGTATTTCATTAACCTTTGACTATTGGATGTTCTTATAGGCACTTTAGTATTGCCAGTGTAACAGTATAGCTTCCGTCCCTCTCCTCGCTCCTCCCTGGGCTCGAACCAGGAACACATCGACAACAGCCACACTCGATGCAGCGTTACCCATGCAGAGCAAGGGAAACAACCACTCCAAGTCTCAGAGCGAGTGACGTTTGAAACGCTATTAGCACGTGCTAATTAGATAGCCATTTCACTTCAGTGACACCAGCCTCATGTCGGGAGTTGATAGGCTTGAAGTCATAAACAGCGCAATGCTTGACGCACAACGAAGAGCTGCTAGCAACTTACCTTGGCTTACTGCATTCGCGTAACCGGCAGTCATTCTCCTTGTGGAGTGCAATGAGAGGCAGGTCGTTATTGCGTTGGACTAGATAACTGTAAGGTTGCAAGACTGAGCTGACAAGGTGACAATCTGTCGTTCTGCCCCTGAACGAGGCAGTTAACCCGCTGTTCCTAGACCGTCATGGAAAATAAGAATGTGTTTTTAACTGTCTTGCCTCATTAAATAAAGATTAAATAAAAAGGTGAAAAAAATAAAATAATACAAAATATTTAAAAAGCGGAAAAATCGGTGTCCAAAAATACAGATTTCCGATTATGAAAACTTGAAAACCGGCCCTAATTAAATCGGTCGACCTCTAATACTAACCACACTAACCGTACTATTTGTGAGGTAAATGGAGTAGGTAGTGTGCTTATTAGTCATAGTTAGTATCCCAAAAAGTCCTGGATGTCGTACTACAATCGCCAAAATACGAAGTATACAAGCAATGGACACCATTTCCATACCTTTTGGGCGCATAATGAAATTCAGAAAAAGGGCTTGGCTTCACAACGTTTTCAGGTTGGAAGAAAATATGCAGTCGAAGGCCGACGAGAGGGGATACAAATTCATTGCTAATTATGACAAATGTTGAGAAAATGTGCAACACAGCGTAACTAGAGAACATTACCAACCCCTATGTTCTGTATTTTCCGCTGGCTGTCCCACAACCACAGAAAGCACTGAGCTAGGCTTGAAACACCTGCATTTTGGAGCTGCCTTAAGAAAGAAAGAAAGAAACATTTGTATGCAGCTTTATTAACTCAATTATTTATACATTTTTAAAAATAGTTTGCAAACTGATATGAAACATGTATTAATGCCAAAACAACATGCAAAACAGCCAACAATTTTTTTCTTTACAAATATATCTATTTTCTGGCCCACATGCCCTGAATGACGGGTCGTCATACAGCATTTAAGGCGATGCTTCCTCCACAGAAGTCAGGCATTCGGAAATGGTCTTCTTCGGTGTCATGGCATTTGCATGGTTGTGCATGCTGCCACCTACTCTGCAGTAGTGGGTGTTTCAATCATGTTACATGTTAAACACATAAAATAAAGAACATGTCACCACCAACCAAACCTACACCTATATACCACTATCTCATAATAAATATATATACCACTATCTCATACTAAATATATATACCACTATTTCATAATAAATGTGTGTGTGTGTATATATATATATATATATATATATAGTCGGAAGCTTACATACACTTAGGTTGGAGTCAATAAAACTCGTTTTTTAACCACTCCACAAATTTCTTGTGAACAAACTATAGTTTTGGCAACTCGGTTAGGACATATACTTTGTGCATGACACAAGTCATTTTTCCAACAATTGTTTACAGACAGATTATTTCACTTATAATTCACTGCATCACAATTTCAGTGGGTCAGAAGTTTACATACACTAAGTTGACTGTGCCTTTAAAAAACTTGGACAATTCCAGAAAATGATGTCATGGCTTTAGAAGCTTCTGATAGGCTAATTGACATCATTAGAGTTAATTGGAGGTATACCTGTGGATGTATTTCAAGGCCTACCTTCAAACTGAGTGCCTCTTTGCTTGACATCATGGGAAAATCAAAAGAAATCAGCCAAGACCTCAGAAGAAAATATTGTAGGCCTCAAATTTTGGTACCACGTTCACCTGTACAAACATTAGTATGCAAGTATAAACACCATGAGACCACGTAGCCGTCATACTGCTCAGGAAGGAGACGCGTTCTGTCTCCTAGAGATGAACCTACTTTGGTGCGAAAAGTGCTAATCAATCCCAGAACAACAGCAAAATGAGTCCTATATCGACACAACCTGAAAGGCCGCTCAGCAAGGAAGAAGCCACTGCTCCAAAACTGCCATGAAAAAGCCAGACTATGGTTTGCAACTGCACATGTGGACAAAGATTGTACTTTTTGGAGAAATGTTCTCTGGTCTAATGAAACAAAAATAGGACCGTTTGGCCATAATGACCATCGTTATGCTTGGAGTAAAAAGGGGGAGGCTTGCAAGCCGAAGAACACCATCCTAACCATGAAGCACGGGTGGCAGCATCATGTTGTGGGGGTGATTTGCTGCACGAGGTACAGGTGCACTTCACAAAATAGATGACATCATGAGGATGGGAAAATTATGCGGATATATTGAAGCAACGTCTCAAGACATCAGTCAGGAAGTTAAAGCTTGGTCGCAAATGGGTCTCCCAAATGGACAATGACCCCAAGCATACTTCCAAAGTTGTGGCAAAATGGCTTAAGGACAACAAAGTCAAAGTATTTTAGAGGCCATCACAAAGCCCTGACCTCAATCTCATAGATAATTTGTGGGCAGAACTGAAAAAGCGTGTGCGAGCAAGGAGGCCTACAAACCTGACTCAGTTACACCAGCTCTGTCAGGAGGAATGGGCCAAAATTCACCCAACTTATTGTGGGAAGCTTGTGGAAGGCTACTGGAAACGTTTGACCCAATTTAAACAAATTAAAGGCAATGCTACCAAATACTAATTGAGTGAATGTAAACTTCTGACCCACTGGGAATGTGATGAAAGAAACAAAAGCTGAAATTAATCCTTCTCTACTATTATTCTGATATTTCACATTCTTAAAATAAAGTGGTGATCCTTATTGACCTAAGGCAGGGAATTTTTACTAGGATTAAATGTCAGGAATTGTGAAAAACTGAGTTTAAATGCATTTGGCTAAGGTGTACAGTGAGGGACAAAATATTTGATCCCCTGCTGATTTTGTATGTTTGCCCACTGACAAAGAAATTATCAATCTATCATTTTAATGGCAGGTTAATTTGAACAGTGAGACAGAATAACAAAACAATCCAGAAAAACGCATGTCAAAAATGTTATAAAATTATTTTCATTTTAATGAGGGAAATAAGTATTTGACTCCCTCTCAACCAAAAAGATTTCTGGCTCCCAGGTGTCTTTTATACAGGTAACGAGCTGAGATTAGGAGCACACTCTTAAAGGGAGTGCTCCTAATCTCAGTTTGTTACCTGTATAAAAGACACCTGTCCACAGAAGCAATCAATCAGATTCCAAACTCTCCACCTTGGCCAAGACCAAAGAGCTCTCCAAGGATGTCAGGGACAAGATTGTAGACCTACACAATGCCTTATTCAAGACCCTGTCTTTCAAAGATAATTTTAAAAACCCAAATAACTTTACACATCTTCATTGTAAAGGGTTTAAAACACTGTTTCCATGCTTTTCCAATTAACCATAAACAATTAATCAACATGCACCTGTGGAGCGTTCGTTAAGACACTTACAGCTTAGATGGTAGGCAATTAAGGTCAGTTATGAAAACTTAGGACACTAATGAGAGGCCTTTCTACTGACTCTGAAAGACACCAAAAGAAAGATGTCCAGGGTCCCTGCTCATCTGCATGAACGTGCCTTAGGCATGCTGCAAGGAGGCATGAGGACTGCAGATGTGGTCAGGGAAATAAATTGCAATGACCATACTGTGAGACACCGAAGACAGCACTACAGGGAGACAGGACGGACAGCTGATCGTCCTCGCAGCGGCAGACCATGTGTAACAACACCTGCACAGGATCGGTACATCCGAACATCACACCTGCGAGACAGGTACAGGATGGCATCAACAACTGCCCAAGTTACACCAGGAATGCACAATCCCTCCATCAGTGCTCAGACTGTCCGCAATAGGCTGAGCGAGGCTGGACTGAGGGCTTGTAGGCCTGTTGTAAGGCAGGTCCTCACCAGGCATCACCAGAAACAATGTCTCCTATGGGCATAAACCCACCGTCGCTGGACCAGACAGGACTGGCAAAAAGTGCTCTTCACTTGCGAGTCGCGGTTTTGTCTCACCAGGGATGATGGTCGGATGCGCGTTAATTGTCGAAGGAATGAGCGTTACACCGAGACCTGTGCTCTGGAGAGGGATCGATTTGGAGGTGGAGGGTTCGTCATGGTCTGGGGCGGTTTGTCAAAGCATCATCGGATTGAACTTGTTGTCATTGCAGGCAATCTCAACGCTGTGCGTTACAGGGAAGACCTCCTCCTCCCTCATGTGGTACCCTTCCTGCAGGCTCATCCTGACATGACCCTCCAGCATGACAATGCCACCAGCCATACTGCTCGTTCTGTGTGTGATTTCCTGCAAGACTGGAATGTCAGTGTTCTGCCATGGTCAGCGAAGAGCCCGGATCTCAATCCCATTGAGCACGTCTGGGAGCTGTTGGATCGGAGGGTGAGGCCTAGGGCCATTCCCCACAGAAATGTCCGGGAACTTGCAGGTGCCTTGGTGGAAGAGTGGGGTAACATCTCACAGCAAGAACGGGCAAATCTGGTGCAGTCCATTAGGAGGAGATGCACTGCAGTACTTAGTGCACCTGGTATACCAGATACTGACTATACATTTTGATTTTGACCCCCCCCTCTGTTCAGGGACACATTATTCAATTTCTGTTAGTCACATGTCTGTGAAACTTGTTCAGTTTATGTCTCTATTTATCTTATGTTCATACAAATCTTTACACATGTTAAGTTTGCTGAAAATAAACGCAGTTGACAGTGTGAGGACGTTTCTTTTTTTGCTGAGTTCATTTATATTTCCTTCTCAAAACATCTATTAACTCTCCTGCAGTAAAATATTGTACAACCAGGTACTTCTCAGCAGCTGCCACCTACACATTAAAAACCCACTACCCCATTCCACTACTTTGACCCGATCTGCTCCTGCACCATGACAACGACCTGGGAGGACGGCACATCACCCTTCAACACACCATGCAACTCTTCTGAAGCCAAATCTCATATACCCAAATAACTCTCTGCAGCTGCCACCACAGCATCTATTTTCGGTGATTTACGTTCAATTTCTGGGGTACAAGATATTACATTACACATCTAAAAGTTATTGCATTAACCGGTGTTACAAGACAATATGCATAGTTCTTGCCTTGACCGATTATCCAATGTATCATTGATTAGTTTTATGAGCACACACACACACACACACACACACAGGTTGACTATGACATCTTCTATGATAACATTTATCCATTTAAATCCCATTGTGTGATATTACAGACACAGGTGAGACCTGATGCTAGATCAGAGCTGCATATTATGCTCCAGGTTACCATGGTGATCAAACTAAGTCAACTGTTTAACAATGGGAGATGGATATGCCTGTTCACTAGAAGTTTTTTTTAATCGTTTATTTAGGGATCTGGAACCGGTGCCGTATAGGAGGGAGATGAAATACGGCACGTTTTTGTTTTCTGGTGACTTTTCATTGTCCCTAACTGAGCAAAGCTCTTTCCACAAAGACAAACATAAGGTTTCTCTCCAGTGTGTGTTCGCTGGTGTCTACTCAGGGAGGAAGCTACGGCAAAGCTCTTTCCACACTGTTCACAGCTATAAGGTTTATTTCCAGTGTGTATGCGCCGGTGTGAAGTCAGAACGGAAGCTAGAGCAAAGCTCTTCCCACACTGATCACAGCTATAAGGCCTCTCTCCAGTGTGTATCCGCTTGTGTACAGTTAGGTTTCCTGCACTAACAAAGCTTTTCCCACAACGAAGGCAGGGGTAAGGCCTCTCGCCAGTATGAATTAACAAATGCGATTTTAAGGCACTAGATACAGCAAAACCCTTCCCACACTGAGAGCAGCAGTACGGTTTCTCTCCTGTATGGACTCTCAGATGAGATTTTAAGGCGGTAGATACAGTAAAACTCCTCCCACACTGAGAGCAGCAGTACGGTTTATCTCCTGTATGGATTCTCAGATGAGATTTTAAGGTGCCAGATAGAGCAAAACTCTTCCCACACTGTGAGCATCTGTAAGGTTTCTCTCCTGTATGGATTCTTTGGTGTTCTTTAAGACGCCCTGCAGAGATGTGCCTCTTCCCACACTGAGAGCAGAAGTACGGTCTCTCGCCGGTGTGAATCCGCTGGTGAATAATGAAGCAACTCCGGCTAGTGAAACTCTTCCCACAGTCAGAGCAGCAGTGGTGAGGTTTCTTCCCTATACATCTCTGCTGGTGTTTCTTGAAGTGTTCTGATCTCGAGAGACACTTCTCTGCCTCGTCAGCAACATGTGGTTGAAGGTGAGCAGATAAGCCCCTCCCACCGAGATAACCACGTTTAGGTGTGTCCCCTGTGAAACAAAGACATTGAATAACTAGGTTTATGAAATACGTGTCCATAAACAAAGAATGATCATCAATAAATACGGTACACTCAGTGACCAGTTTATTAGGTACACCGACAGACAGTGGGTCAAGTGGTTGTGGCTTGCTACCAAAAGCAGGCAGACAGGTAGAGACATTCAGTTACTGTTTGATTAAACGTTAGAATAGGCAAAACGAGTGACAAACAAAAGACAACGTCAGCGGCAGTCCTGTGGGTGAAAACAGCTCGTTGATAAGAGAGGTTGAAGGAGAATGGCAAGAATCGTGCCAGCTAACAGGCGGGCCACAAAAAAATAACGGCGCAGTACAACAGTGGTGTGCAGAACGGCATCTAGGAACGCATAACTAGTCGATCCTCGTCACGGGTGGGCTATTACAGCAGAGAACCACACCGGGTTCCACTCCTATTAACTAAACATAAGAAACAGCTCCAGAGGGCACGCGATCAACACTGGACAATTGAGGATTGGAAAACAGTACTTGGTCCGACAAATCTCGGTTTTTGTTGCGTCATGCTGATGGCAGTCTGGATTTGGTGTGCAAAGCATGAGCCCATGGACCCATTCAGCCTGGCGGCGGTGTACTGGTGTGGGGAATGTCTTCCTGGCACATGTTAGGTACCTTGATACCAACTGAGCAACGATTTAACGCCACAGCCAATCTGAACATTGTTGCTGACCAAACCCAATAGAGTAACTTTGGGATGAGATGGAACAGACTGTTGGCAGCACGAATGTGACGCTGTCCAATCTGCAGCAACTGCGTGAAGCCATCACGTCAGCATGGATCCCATGCATCCCTCTGGAAAATTTCCGGCGCCTTGAAGAATCAATGCCCCGAAGAATTAAGGCTGTTCTGGAGGAAAAGGCAGCTCCGATCCAGTACAAGATGGATGTACCTAATAAACTGGCAAGGAGTGTATATTGTTTATCAATCAATTAACAGAAGTTTCAGAGGCAGAATGTAGCTCCGATCCAGTACAAGATGGATGTACCTAATAAACTGGCAAGGAGTGTATATTGTTTATCAATCAATTAACAGAAGTTTCAGAAGCAGAATGTAGCTCCGATCCAGTACAAGATGGATGTACCTAATAAACTGGCAAGGAGTGTATATTGTTTATCAATCAATTAACAGAAGTTTCAGAAGCAGAATGTAGTCTAATCCACATAGAACATTGTTCTTACTTGATGAAATCAAATCTCCATTTTCCTCGTGTCCACCTCTCGAAGATCCACTCTGCCCTGGTGTTTTCCTGCAGTCGATCAGCAATGAAGCCACCCTCTTCAGACCCTGCAGTAAGGCGCTACCGGGAGAGTTGCAACCCGGGGACTCTGGCAGTGTGGAGGGCGACAGGCTAGCTCTGTCCTGGTGACCAGAGGAAGTATTGTACATAGAATATAATTAGACCAAATATATATTTATTTTTATTACCCCCCATTTCATGATTTACAATTGGTAATTAACAGTCTTGTCCCATCGCTGCAATTCCAGTACGGCCTCGGGAAAGGCGAAGATCGAGAGCCATGTGTCCTCCCGAAATACAACCCTGCCAAGCAGCACTGCTTCTTGACACACTGCTCGCTTCACCCATAAGCCAGCCACACCAGGGATTGAACCCGGTTCTGTAGCGATGCCTCTAGCACTGCAGCACCTTAGACAGCTGCCCCACTCAGGAGGCGAGACCAAATATTTCTGATTGGTTGGGTCTACTACTTCGACTAAATAAAACCTTTTGTTGCTCCACTGTCACTACCTACAACAGCCTCCACTGTCACTACCTACAACAGCCTCCACTGTCACTACCTACAACAGCCTCCACTGTCACTACCTACAACAGCCTCCACTGTCACTACCTACAACAGCCTCCACTGTCACTACCTACAACAGCCTCCACTGTCACTACCTACAACAGCCTCCACTGTCACTACCTACAACAGCCTCCACTGTCACTACCTACAACAGCCTCCACTGTCACTACTTACAACATCTCCACTGTCACTACCTACAACAGCCTCCACTGTCACTACCTACAACAGCCTCCACTGTCACTACCCACAACAGCCTCCACTGTCACTACCCACAACAGCCTCCACTGTCACTACCCACAACAGCCTCCACTGTCACTACCCACAACAGCCTCCACTGTCACTACCCACAACAGCCTCCACTGTCACTACCTACAACAGCCTCCACTGTCACTACCTACAACAGCCTCCACTGTCACTACCTACAACAGCCTCCACTGTCACTACCTACAACAGCCTCCACTGTCACTACCTACAACAGCCTCCACTGTCACTACCTACAACAGCCTCCACTGTCACTACCTACAACAGCCTCCACTGTCACTACCTACAACATCTCCACTGTCACTACCCACAACAGCCTCCACTGTCACTACCTACAACAGCCTCCACTGTCACTACCTACAACAGCCTCCACTGTCACTACCTACAACAGCCTCCAATGTCACTACCCACAACAGCCTCCACTGTCACTACCTACAACAGCCTCCACTGTCACTACCTACAACAGCCTCCACTGTCACTACCTACAACAGCCTCCACTGTCACTACCTACAACAGCCTCCACTGTCACTACCTACAACAGCCTCCACTGTCACTACCTACAACAGCCTCCACTGTCACTACCTACAACATCTCCACTGTCACTACCCACAACAGCCTCCACTGTCACTACCTACAACAGCCTCCACTGTCACTACCTACAACAGCCTCCACTGTCACTACCTACAACAGCCTCCACTGTCACTATCTACAACAGCCTCCACTGTCACTACCTACAACAGCCTCCACTGTCACTACCTACAACAGCCTCCACTCCCTCTTTGCCCCAGTATGTAGTCCCCAGTGTCCCTCTCCCTCCATCACCTGCAGCAGACACAGCCCTGAGCATGCCTCTCTCACACGTGACACCTGCACCACAGCATCTTATAGAGGAGATGATCAGCCTGGTGCGTCAGCATAGGGAGGAGATCCGGGAGCAGCAGTGTGCAATAAACAATGTTGAGGAGGACAACCAGACTCTCAGGATGGTAGCCTGCAGACTTAGAGAGGAGCTGTCCAGTACAGTCAACACTGGCCACATGCAGGACCTGTAGAAGAAGCTACATGAGCCAAGGCAGGCATTTCTCAGCCACCACTATCCACTCTACAAAGAGTTCCACAAACACCTTGGAACAGGACAACAGCTGAACCAGAACATACAAACCAATCCAACCAAACAATGCACCAACCCAGCTGACCCCCTCCATCCCCATCACATGGCTTGTAATTACTCCCATCAATCAAATGGCAAGCTTATATTAGAGAATCAACTTTTCCCAAATAAAATTCTGTCAAAGTTATGGTGCCCCACAACGGACAGAGCTACTGTGGCCCAGCTTGGCTCACTAAGCCATATCATCATTCATATGTGGACCAATGACCTGCATGCCCAACAGGAGAGGGTGACCACATCACTAAGGGGAGTGACAGAGATGGCCTCCACCATTTCCCCCCTTGCAAAGACAGTAACATCTACCCTGTTCCAGAGGAGAGATTTCCACCCTGCCACCATTGTTGCCAAGCAACAGAGATGCTGACCAGGTTAGAACTCTGAGATTTGGCTGAAACCAAGTTGGCATTTGCAGAAATAATTCACAAAGGTAGTCAATGGTTCCTAGTGGACATAAATGTGCACTTGAAAGTGATACATTATACATTTGATAAACTGTTGCACCTACCAAATGTTGTCAAACATTTTAAGTCCAATGGTCACTTTATGGAAGCAATAGTGCCGTTTTATTTGCAAGACTTTTAGCGAAGTAGGCGCAGAAAATACGGAACACTCACGACATGAATATAATGGAATCTATAACAATAAAAATAAATATTTGGGGAGAGGGACAGTGTAGTGAGATGAGCATCTCACAGTTACTTCTCAAAAAGATTAATCATTTGAAAAGGGGCTATTAACTAGCTGGCCTGGGGCACCGTTGCTCATGAATAGAGGTTTACAAGGCTAGTGTGCAAGCATCTTAGCCAGGTCACAGAGGACAGAAAAAAAATTAAAGCATGTACTTATTAACAGAGGAAGATGGCATTTGCATTTCTCTACCAGTTGGGTGAGTCAACATGTTTTTTTTTCTACTTGCATGCACATGAATAGATGCATCATATTAAGCTTAGGTTGATCGGACTAAATCATGTTTTGGCAGGGGCGCATCTTTGGTTTCAGAAGTGGGTGGACATAATGATTACACAGTACGAACAGCCGGAGGGGTCCGCGTGGTCCCAAAGCACACAGTCTCCTCATTTAGTATTACAGTACAATGATAAAACTCAGGGGGGGACAAAGTTTCAATTACAGAATGTGGTGGGGACATGTTCACTCCATCCCCAGTGAAAGTTGCGCCCCTGGTTTTTGGTATATTTTAGATTTCACTGTAGTAGACAAAGCATAGGTGATTAGATGATGTTGAAGTTGAAATGGTGCTTGAATATTGGAGGCAGCGCCTGTTTCCTTTTTGACCTGCGGTAACTCTAAATCAATAGTTGTTTAGTATTCTGAAAACGTTGGAAAATGTCATTTGCTTGACCATTCTGTAGGTCGTGTTACATGTTTGTTACATGTGTAACAGTATAGCTTTAGTCCGTCCTCTCGCGCATACCCAGGCTCGAACCAGGGACCCTCTGCACACAAACAGTCACCCACGACTGTTGTCTGTGTTCCCACCTCTCCACAAAAGCCGCGGCCCTTGCAGAGCAAGGGGAACCACTACTTCAAGGTCTCAAAGCGAGCGACTTCACCGATTGAAATGCTATTTGCGCGCACCCAGCTAACTTGCTAGCCGTTTCACATCCAACATGTTTTGTGAACTCAACTGGACTTATGTTCCTCTCCGGTTTTATGATTGAACAAAAGGTGTATTTGAATTTATTCAGCCACCTTCTTGTCTCGGTTGTGTCAAGGCATATGACCTAACAGGTTATAGAGCAAACAAAGCAATTATCACAACACATAGTTTGTAATATGGCTATTTTTCTGCCTTGGCTTCCCGGTGACTTTACCCCGGTGCCGCAAGTTGTAGCTTTGCCCTCATTATTTCTCCATGGTTCTGACTTTACCTGCTCGTTGCGCATTGTCTTGTATCAATCTGTGTGCTTTAGGCTAGTAGGCTACTTTGCTGAAGGACAAAATATCCCAAGTGTTTATTACCACCATTGTTTATTTTGTCCAGTTGTTCAAATGGAGCGAAGAGGTATGGAAGATCAACTACTGTTAAAACTAGGCCTCGACATGTTATACGCCACAGTATGAATACTGTTAATAAAAGTAAACCAAACTTACCCGATCCATCGTGGAAGCTATTCTTTCTTCAACGTTTCTTCAAATAAAAAAAACGTGACAGTTCATCTGTAGCTAGTTGACACTACAGTTACTTTGTTTGTCACAGCTAGACCAAAGCAATCAAACGTCCTTTTAAATATCAACTCGATTAATCTAAAGTAATCTTACTTCAGAAAGATCTTGGATAAGATTTTACTGGTTCTATTAGAGTCAAGAAAACGTTCAACACCCTATTCACCAACAATCCTTATGTCTGTTTATCGTCTACCTCCACACGAGTCTGTTGGAACAACGTCCTCTTCAAGAGTCCAGATAGTTTTAATTGCCTGAGGCCCAGTAAGTGTAGCCTATAAAATACCAGACTGATTACAGCAGCGCTATCCGTGCAGGGAACCAGTAAAACCTGATGTATGTTTAATCCAAAATCTGCAGGGGCCATGAAGCATTTACAACAATGCAACCTCCACAGTAGTCAGTGGATGTATACTTATTCCGCTTCACCGAGCCGAGCTGAGCTGTGAAGGAAGTGGTCTTCTTCTTCGTTAGTGTTATGGAGGTCCGCAAACTATTATTGGTGCATGCTGCCACTTAGTGTATTGGCTGTGCATCAGACTACTATTCTGTAGTAATAACTCCCTACACTTTGTGAAAAACAAACTAACCCTACACCCATTAAAACATAATCATTATTCCACTACTTTGGCCCTCTGATTCAACACCAGGCCAGCAGACTGGGAGGACAGGATATTATCCTTCAAAACACCTTGTAACTCTGCAGTAAAATATTATACACCCAAGTACTTCTCTACAGCTGCCACCACAACATCTATTCACTGTGTTTTACATTCTATTACTGTGGTACTGTTGACAACCATGGCTATTAAAACAAAACAAATCCTTCACCTTGGACCCATCTTCCTCTACTACTCCCTTCACTGCCTCAGCATACAGCACCTTCTGCACTACTGTGATCCTGGTAACCTCAACCTGTCTTTCTCTCACTGGACACATCTGATCTCCAGCACCATGTGTACCCCTACAGTTTATACACACAACTTTTTACATCAATACTACACATTCCTTTCTATCAGGTCCTCCTGCACACTTCTCACATCTAGGAATCTCCCTGATACACATTGCTGGAAGGAAGTTGTCAAGGAAGGGAATTCGTGTTTATACAGGAAGTACCTCACCAACGTAAACAAATCATGTCAATGTCGAGCTATATGAGCTCTTCAGCTTGTAGTCTTAAAACTCAGAAATTAGTTACCTTTGGCTCGTTCAGCCATCCCAATGGGGAAAAAAATGGAAGTTTTGGAATAAACACTGAAAATAAGGTCAACACAGGCTGAGGAGATCTTATACGTTTTGATCTATGAGATAATAGCAGTCAGTTAATATGAACTTTATGAATACTGTAGTGTTTGTGATTTATATGCTTTTTTAGTTAAATAAATTCTTAAATTCACAAGTGACTTTAGCTGATAAAGATTCTGGAACAAATCTAATAAGATCTCCTAAACCTGTGTTTACAACAGTCCTTAATTTCAGCATTTATCCAAACACCATACAAAAACACTGTTACATTTTCCCCACAGGCTTTGTCCAATGAACCATGGCAAAATTAGTACCTATTGCTATTTCTCTCTTTAGAGCCCCACAGTGTACTCGTCATAATACCCATAAAACCTAGTGCTCGAACAGGGAAATGGTTCCAACTGTTTTCCACCATTCATTTTTCCCATAGGGGATTTCCCATAGGCTTACCCTGGGGAGACATTTTGATTTCCATCTAACTCTCTCTCAGACAAGGTGACTTTTATCAATATAGTCTGCTCTTTTTAAATCTCAAATGTCACTAATGCTAATTAGTATGAAAGTAGACATGATGCCATGAAACAAATCCCTTATAAGCTCCTGCACATCATCTCTAGCCGACAACATCACTAACATGTGTTGTGACATTTTAAAACTTGCCCATGACAGGTCCCAGAATTGTCAATTTAAAGAAATGTAGCCAATTTATTCATTACTACAATTAGCTAATATTAGATAGTTAATCCAGAGATTCTTACCTTTAATGCTAGATCATTGATTGCAAGATATTAGCTCTTGTCACTTAGGCTTTTAATGAATGCATAACGGTAAACCTAGACACTTGCATCATATAGTATCTTGAGTGGTGACTCAAGGCTTGCTACCTTGGTTAGATTCATTGATACAATTATGGGCCTATAGCATTCACATAATATTGGAGTCAGAGTCTAAATGTTCTTCACTCTTCACCTTCTTCATGCAACAGTCCATACTTGATCCATTACTCTTTCATTTGCTTCAATGATCTTCACCTTTTCCTAGTGTATTTTGGCCCTGTTTTGTCCAACTGACAACACATTGCATTATCAAAGTATGTTTGTCCATTTCCTGTTTCTATCTGAAAATATGTTGCACTCTTACAGTCTTCTGACTTTGACATCAGAGTTCTCTGAGGCATGTGGTGACCTCTCTGAGGAGTGGTGGTCTGGGTGGAGTTGGTAGCCCATGATGGGGTGGGGGTCCGGTCAGGGGTTCTCCCCGCCCGAGGCCTGGACACATTTGAAAGGTAATTTTATGACATTATAAAACAGTAAAACATTCAGTGGCCAGTAAATTATCGATACAGTTTCGTTAAGGAGGTGAAAAATCTGTCTGTACCTTTTGAGCAAGGTACTTAACCCTAATTTTTTATTGTATTTGTTTATGGATCCATATTTCCAAAACCTATTTATTCAATGTCATTGTTTCACAGGGGACACTCCTAACCGTTGCTCTCTCAGTGGGAGGGACTTATCTGGGGAGCCTCAACAACATCATGTTGCTGACGAGACAAATAATCTCTCCAGATCAGAACATCTCAAGAAACACCAGCAGAGACGTACAGGGAAGAAACCTCACCACTGCTGCTCTGACTGTGGGAAGAGTTTCACTAGAAGGAGTGGCTTCATTATTCACCAGTGGATTCACACTGGAGAGAAAAATTACAGATGTTCAGTGTGGGAAGAGTTTCTCTGCTTCTAACACCTTCAAATCTCATCTGAGAATTCATACAGGGGAGAAGCCTTACCCCTGCCTTGATTGTGGGAAAAGCTTTGATAGTGTAGGAGCCCTAACCATACCCAAGCTAACACACGCAGGAGTGAAGCCTTATAGCTGTGATCAGTGTGGGAAGAGCTTCGCTGTTGCTTACAACCTGAATAGACACAAGACAACACACGCTGGAGAGAAAGAAGCCTTATTGCTGTGATCAGTGTGGGAAGAGCTTCAGTCAATCAGGGAGCCTGAATTCACACCAGCGAACAAACCTTAGGTCTGTCTATGAACAGTCATATCCATCTCCCATTGTCAAACAGTTGCCTTAGTCTGATCACCATGGTAACCTCTGTGGAGCATACTATGCAGCTCTGATCTAGGATCAGGTCTCCCCTGTGTCTATGTAATATCACACATTGGGATCTAGGTGGATAAATGTTCTCATAGGAAATGTCATAGTGAACCTGTGGGGGGATGTTGATAATTGTATCTTCTTTCATGTACTCATGATACTATTATTATTAAATGTCATTATGTAGAATAATGTTTCAACAATAGGTGTATATTCATGTATTCAATTTAATATGAATTCAATCCATTATCTTCTAAATAGGAAGTTAATATAAAAATATAAAATTAAAGTGGTATCTAAATTGATTAAAATGATACTAAAACTAATCCATAATATATTGAATAATAATATTCATGAGGTCAAGGAAAGAACTATGTATGCTGTCTTGTAGCAACGGTTAATGTAATAACAGATTTATAATGTAATAAAACCAGTAAATGTAACATCTTGTTGGTTAATATGATAAAATGTTGAATTGTTATAGTAATAACTTTTTCCACTTAATGTAATAAGTTACATTATCAGTCAGGTGAGTAACGTAATAACTTAAACCGATCATGTAATAACACCTAAACCAATGTTTTATGTTACTACACTAATGTTAATGCACATACCACCCTCCACCAATTGCAAACCTACACACACACACTTGTACACAAACACTAATCTTCAAATTGTATTTGTCACATACACATATTTAGCAGATCGTGCCGACTGTATTGATAAAAGTTACCTTCTCTGAGAGAGATTTACACGGTTCTCAAAATGTCTCGCCAGGGTAAGCCTATTGGAAATCACCTATTGGGGAAAATGAAAGGTGGAAAACAATTGGACCCATTTCCCTGTTTGGCCACTAGGTTTTATGGGTATTATGACTCGTCCACGGTGGGGCTCTATAGAGGGAAATAGTAATGCCATCATTTTATAGGCACTAATTTTGCCATGGTTCGCTGGACAAAGCCTATGGGGAAATGAATGGTGTTTTTGTATAGTGTTTGGATAAATGCAGACAATAAGGTCTGTGGAAACACAGGTTTAGATGCTATACAATCTATCAGCGAATGTCACTTGTGAATTTTGACGTATTTAAGTAATTTAAAAAAGCACATCACAAAGGCTTCATAATTCATAAAGGTCATATTAACTGACTGCTATTATCTCATAGAACAAAAACGTACAAGATCTCCTCAGCCTGTGCTAACTTATTTTCGCCGTTAATTCCAAAACCCAAATTTTTCCCCAATAATTTTTCCCATTGGGATGGCTGAAGGAGCCAAAAGTAACTCATTTCCGAGTTTTAAGACTACAAGCTGAAGAGCTCATATTGCGCGACATTGACATGATTGGTTTACGGTAAGTGAGGCGGTACTTCCTGTATAAACACAAACTCCTTCCCTTGACAACTTCCTTCCAGCAGTGTGTATCAGGGAGATTCCTAGATGTGAGAAGTGTGCAGGAGGACCTGAGAGAAAGGAATGTGTAGTATTGATGTAAAAACTTGTGTGTATAAACTGTAGGGGTACACATGGTGCTGGAGATCAGATGTGTCCGGTGAGAGAAAGACAGGTTGAGGTTACCAGGATCACAGTAGTGCAGAAGGTGGTGTATGCTGAGGCAGTGAAGGGAGTAGTAGAGGAAGATGGGTCCAGGGTGAAGGATCCTAAGAGGATACCTGTGATTAGGCCGAGGTGTCATGTACTGTCATGTTGTGTCTTGTCTCTGTCCTTTCCCTTCACCCTGTCTCCCTCTGCTGGTCGTTGTTAGGTTACCTTTTCTCCCCCTCTTTCCCCCAGCTGTGCCTTGTCTCCTCCTAAGCACCTCGTCACCCCTTTTCCCACCTGTTCCCTTTTTCCCTCTGATTAGGTCCCTATATCTCTCTCTGTTTCTGCTCCTGTCCTTGTCGGATTCTTGTTTGTTGTGTTTCATGCCTGAACCAGACTGTCGTCATGTTTGCTGTAACCTTGTCTTGTCCTGTCGGAATCTGCCGGTCCGTCTGAGCCTACCTATGTTTGGTAATTAAAGAAGCTCTGTTTAAGTTAATTCGCTTTTGGGTCCTCATTCACGCACCGTAACAGAAGAATCCGACCAAGAATGGACCCAGCGACTTCGGATCCTCTCCACTCAGCCGTCGGGATCCAGGGAGCGATGCTAGGCAGACACGAGCAGGAATTGTCTGCTGCTCGACATGCCGTTGAGACCCTGGCCACCCAAGTCTCCAACCTCACAGAACAGGTTCACCATCTCCGCCTCGATCCACCGGCCACTTCCAGGGCTTTCGAATCTCCGGAGCCCAGAATCAATAACCCGCCGTGTTACTCTGGGGAGCCCACTGAATGCCGCTCGTTCCTCACCCAGTGTGATATTGTGTTTTCTCTCCAGCCCTACACTTTCTCCAGGAGCACTGCTCGTGTCGCCTACGTCATATCTCTCCTTATTGGACGGGCTCGTGAGTGGGGCACGGCAATCTGGGAGGCAAGGGCTGAGTGTACTAACCAGTATCAGGACTTTAAGGAGGAGATGATACGGGTTTTTGATCGATCTGTTTTTGGGGAGGAGGCTTCCAGGGCCCTGTCTTCCCTATGTCAAGGTAATCGATCCATAACAGACTACTCTATTGAGTTTCGCACTCTTGCTGCCTCCAGTGGCTGGAACGAGCCGGCTTTGCTCGCTCGTTTTCTGGAGGGTCTCCGCGCAGAGGTAAAGGATGAGATTCTCTCCCGGGAGGTTCCTTCCAGCGTGGATTCCTTGATTGAACTCGCTATTCGCATTGAGCGACGGGTTGATCTTCGTCACCGAGCTCGTGGAAAGGAGCTCGCGTTCTCCGTTGCCCCCCTCTCCGCATCACTACCATCTTCCTCTGCCGGCTCGGGTGCTGAGCCCATGCAGCTGGGAGGTATCTGCATCTCGACCAAGGAGAGGGAACGGAGAATCACCAACCGCCTCTGTCTCTATTGCGGTTCCGCTGGTCATTTTGTCACTTCATGTCCAGTAAAAGGCCAGAGCTCATCAGTAAGCGGAGGGCTACTGGTGAGCGCTACTACTCCTGTCTCTCCTTCAAGATCCTGCACTACCTTGTCGGTCCATCTACGCTGGACCGGTTCGTCAGCTTCCTGCAGTGCCTTAATAGACTCTGGGGCGGAGGGCTGTTTTATGGACGAGACCTGGGCTCGGGAACATGACATTCCTCTCAGACAGTTAAAGGAGCCCACGGCCTTGTTCGCCCTGGATGGTAGTCCTCTCCCCAGGATTCAGCGTGAGACGCTACCTTTAACCCTCACTGTTTCTGGTAATCATAGTGAAACCATTTATTTTTGAATTTTTCGTTCACCTTTTACACCTGTTGTTTTGGGCCATCCCTGGCTAGTTTGTCATAATCCTTCCATTAATTGGTCTAGTAATTCTATCCTCTCCTGGAACGTCTCTTGTCATGTGAAATGTTTAATGTCTGCTATCCCTCCTGTTTCCTCTGTCTCTTCTTCACAGGAGGAGCCTGGTGATTTGACAGGGGTGCCGGAGGAATATCACGATCTGCGCACGGTGTTCAGTCGGTCCAGGGCCACCTCTCTTCCTCCACACCGGTCGTATGATTGTAGTATTGATCTCCTTCCGGGAACCACCCCCCCCCGGGGTAGACTATACTCTCTGTCGGCTCCCGAACGTAAGGCTCTCGAAGATTATTTGTCTGTAGCTCTTGACGCCGGTACCATAGTCCCCTCCTCCTCTCCCGCCGGAGCGGGGTTTTTTTTTGTCAAGAAGAAGGACGGGTCTCTGCGCCCCTGCATAGATTATCGAGGGCTGAATGACATAACAGTGAAGAATCGTTATCCGCTTCCTCTTATGTCTTCAGCCTTCGAGATCCTGCAGGGAGCCAGGTTTTTCACTAAGTTGGACCTTCGTAACGCTTACCATCTCGTGCGCATCAGGGAGGGGGACGAGTGGAAGACGGCGTTTAACACTCCGTTAGGGCACTTTGAATACCGGGTTCTTCCTTTCGGCCTCGCTAACGCTCCAGCTGTCTTTCAGGCATTAGTCAATGATGTCCTGAGAGACATGCTGAACATCTTTGTTTTCGTTTACCTTGACGATATCCTGATTTTTTCACCGTCACTCCAGATTCATGTTCAGCACGTTCGACGTGTCCTCCAGCGCCTTTTAGAGAATTGTCTTTTTGTGAAGGCTGAGAAGTGCACTTTTCATGCCTCCTCCGTCACATTTCTCGGTTCTGTTATTTCCGCTGAAGGCATTAAGATGGATCCCGCTAAGGTCCAAGCTGTCATTGATTGGCCCGTCCCTAAGTCACGCGTCGAGCTGCAGCGCTTTCTCGGCTTCGCGAACTTCTATCGTCGTTTCATCCGTAATTTCGGTCAGGTGGCAGCTCCTCTCACAGCCCTTACTTCTGTCAAGACGTGCTTTAAGTGGTCCGTTTCCGCCCAGGGAGCTTTTGATCTCCTCAAGAATCGTTTTACATCCGCTCCTATCCTTGTTACACCTGACGTCTCTAGACAGTTCGTTGTCGAGGTTGACGCGTCAGAGGTGGGCGTGGGAGCCATTCTTTCTCAGCGCTCCCTCTCTGACGACAAGGTCCACCCATGCGCGTATTTTTCTCATCGCCTGTCGCCGTCGGAACGTAACTATGATGTGGGTAACCGCGAACTGCTCGCCATCCGGTTAGCCCTAGGCGAATGGCGACAGTGGTTGGAGGGGGCGACCGTTCCTTTTGTCGTTTGGACTGACCATAGGAACCTTGAGTACATCCGTTCTGCCAAACGACTTAATGCGCGTCAGGCGCGTTGGGCGCTGTTTTTCGCTCGTTTCGAGTTCGTGATTTCTTATCGTCCGGGCTCTAAGAACACCAAGCCTGATGCTTTGTCTCGTCTCTTCAGTTCTTCAGTAGCCTCCACTGACCCCGAGGGGATTCTCCCTGAGGGGCGTGTTGTCGGGTTGACTGTCTGGGGAATTGAGAGGCAGGTAAAGCAAGCGCTCACTCACACTCCGTCGCCGCGCGCTTGTCCTAGGAACCTTCTTTTCGTTCCCGTTCCTACTCGTCTGGCCGTTCTTCAGTGGGCTCACTCTGCCAAGTTAGCCGGCCACCCTGGCGTTCGGGGTACGCTTGCTTCCATTCGCCAGCGTTTTTGGTGGCCCACCCGGGAGCATGACACGCGTCGTTTCGTGGCTGCTTGTTCGGTCTGCGCGCAGACTAAGTCCGGTAACTCTCCTCCTGCCGGCCGTCTCAGGCCGCTTCCTATTCCCTCTCGACCGTGGTCTCACATCGCCTTAGATTTTGTCACCGGACTGCCTTCGTCAGCGGGGAAGACTGTTATTCTTACGGTTGTCGATAGGTTCTCTAAGGCGTCTCATTTCATTCCCCTTGCTAAGCTTCCTTCTGCTAAAGAGACGGCACAAATCATCATCGAGAATGTTTTCAGAATTCATGGCCTTCCGTCAGACGTCGTTTCGGACAGAGGTCCGCAATTCACGTCTCAATTTTGGAGGGAGTTTTGCCGTTTGATTGGGGCTTCCGTCAGTCTCTCTTCCGGCTTTCACCCCCAGTCTAACGGTCAAGCAGAACGGGCCAATCAGACTATTGGTCGCATCTTACGCAGTCTTTCTTTTCGCAACCCTGCGTCTTGGTCAGAACAGCTCCCCTGGGCAGAATACGCCCACAACTCGCTTCCTTCGTCTGCGACCGGGCTATCTCCTTTTCAGAGTAGCCTCGGGTACCAGCCTCCGCTGTTCTCATCTCAGTTCGCCGAGTCCAGCGTCCCCTCCGCTCAGGCTTTTGTCCAACGTTGCGAGCGCACCTGGAAGAGGGTCAGGTCTGTACTTTGCCGTTATAGGACGCAGACTGTGAGGGCTGCTAATAAGCGTAGAACTAAGAGTCCTAGATATTGTCGCGGTCAGAGAGTTTGGCTCTCCACTCAGAACCTTCCCCTTAAGACGGCTTCTCGCAAGTTGACCCCGCGGTTCATTGGTCCGTTCCGTATTTCTCGGGTCATTAATCCTGTCGCAGTTCGACTTCTTCTTCCGCGATACCTTCGTCGCGTCCACCCGGTCTTCCATGTCTCCTGCATCAAGCCCGTCCTTCGCGCCCCCGCTCGTCTTCCCCCCCCCCCCCCATCCTTGTCGAGGGCGCACCCATCTACAGGGTCCGTAGAATTTTGGACATGCGTCCTCGGGGCCGTGGTCACCAGTACCTCGTAGATTGGGAGGGGTACGGTCCTGAGGAGAGGAGTTGGGTTCCCTCTCGGGACGTGCTGGACCGTGCGCTGATCGAGGATTTCCTCCGTTGCCGCCAGGTTTCCTCCTCGAGTGCACCAGGAGGCGCTCGGTGAGTGGGGGGGTACTGTCATGTACTGTCATGTTGTGTCTTGTCTCTGTCCTTTCCCTTCACCCTGTCTCCCTCTGCTGGTCGTTGTTAGGTTACCTTTTCTCCCCCTCTTTCCCCCAGCTGTGCCTTGTCTCCTCCTAACCACCTCGTCACCCCTTTTCCCACCTGTTCCCTTTTTCCCTCTGATTAGGTCCCTATATCTCTCTCTGTTTCTGCTCCTGTCCTTGTCGGATTCTTGTTTGTTGTGTTTCATGCCTGAACCAGACTGTCGTCATGTTTGCTGTAACCTTGTCTTGTCCTGTCGGAATCTGCCGGTCCGTCTGAGCCTACCTATGTTTGGTAATTAAAGAAGCTCTGTTTAAGTTAATTCGCTTTTGGGTCCTCATTCACGCACCGTAACACGAGGTCAATAGAGAGTGATAAGAATAACATGCTTCAGTAAGATTCATTTTTTTGGTGTTCATGGCCATGGTTGTCAACCGTACCGCAGGAATAGAATGTAAAACACAGTGGATAGATGTTGTGGTGGCAGCTGTTGAGAAGTACTTGGATGTACAATATTTTACTGCAGAGTTACAAGGCGTTTTGAACGATAATATCCCGTCCTCCCAGTCTGCTGGTCTGGTGTTGAATCAGAGGGCCAAAGTAGTGGAATAATGATGTTTAAATGGGTGTAGGGTTAGTTGGTTGGGCATTTTTTTCAAAGGTGTAATAATTTCCTTCTACAGAATAGAACTACAAAATAGTAAGCTGATAAACAGACAAATCAGTAGGTGGCGACATGCACTTATAACAATTGTATGCGAAGCGCTAGAATACAAAGAAGAAGAAGGCCGTTTCCTTTTTAACAGCCCTTGAATCGCTGGAAGTCTTGACTTCGACCACGGTTGCATTGCTGTAAATGGACACTGAAGACGTCGGATTGAACATACATCGGGTTTTACTGGTTCACTGCACGGATAGCGCTGCTGCAATCAGTCTGGTATTTTATAGGCGTCCATTACTGGGCCTTAGAGAATTACAACTATCTGGACTCTCGAAGAGGACGTTGTTCCAACAGACTCTCGGGTGGAGTTAGACGATAACAGATAACATGATTCACGATGAATAGGGTGTTGAACATTTTATTGACTTTAATAGATCAGGTAAAATATTATCCAGGATCTTTCTAAACTAAGATTAGGCTACATCAGACACTTATTTGTCACCACTTAAGTTTTGATATTGATAATGACGTCTGATCGCTCTGGTCTGGCTGTTTTTTATCTGAATTCTGCAACAAAGAAAGTAACTGTAGTGTGGGATAGTTACAGATTTACTGTTATGTTTTTATTTGTAGAAACGCTGAAGAAAGAATAGCTTCAATGATGGATCGGGTAAGTTTAGTTTTATTAACAGTATGCCTAATGTGGTGTATAACATGTCTAGTTATCATATTTGATCTTCCATACCCATTAGTTTAATTTGAACAACTGGACAAAATAAACCAATGGTAGCAATAAAACCCAGGGAATGTTGTCCTTCAGCAAAGTAGCCTACTAGCCTAAAGCGCACACATTGATACAAGACAATGCGCAACGAGCAGGTAAAGTCAGAACCATGGAGAAATAATGAGGCCAAGCTACACCTTGCAGTAGCGGTAAAATCACCAGGAAGCCAAGGCAGAAAAATAGCCGTATTTCAACCTGCGTGTTGTGATAATTGCGTTGTTTGCTCTATAACCTTTTAGTTAATATGCATTGACAAGACAGTGGCAGAATAAATTCAACCACACGTTTTGTTCAGTCATACATTTTGCATGTAACAAAGTTACATGACCTTATGCATGGTCAAGCCAGTTATTGTTTCCGACATTTTAGAACTACTAAATAACTATTGATTTATTTACCGCAAGTCGCAAAGAAAACGGGCTGCCTCCACTATTCCAGCATTACCTCAGGTGCACATTTCCGTTCATTTAAGAACCAATGATGTGCTTCCTTTTTGTGTCATTTCTGATACGAATTTATTTTCAGCTTCATCTCAGAGTTCTAGCCTGGTCAGCATCTCTGTTGCTTGGCAACAATACAGCTGCTATTAGCTAACGTTAGCTTGTTTGTCCAAAGTCCAGCAGCTAGCCTCTGTAGCTAGCTAACAGGCAATGAAAGGTGTAATTGTTTCTGGAAGGTTTGTTAAAAAATTGACTAAAGTTACCTAACAGACAAGAACAGCTTACGATAGCTAGTTCATGTCCAAACGGCAGTCCTACATTTTTCCACAAAACATAATTAGCTAGCTAACGTTACATCAGTTAAAAACAAAATTGTCACGCTGTTACCTTACAATGCAATACAATGAACTTTTGCAACTTGTAATTATTCTAATCAAAAGGAGAGACTTTTAGATTTCTACAAAACCATCCAACTTTATTATTAATTACGGCAGTAATGGAGCGTTAAGGGTCACCAGATGGTGTAGAGCAAAAAGCCCAAATAAGCAGGGTTAGGTTACTACTTTTTATAGTCCTCCTGAGTCCTCATAAGTAACAGATTTGTGAAATTATACAAGGGTACAGACAGTAACAGACAGCAAGATTTACATGGCGCCAGATGTCTGTCTCTAGGTCATTTACTGCTTGTTTATACAGAAATTATAATACAACATTGGACACTAGATCCTTCCCTCAACAGATGAAAGCGTCCATTTGCGATGTGGAAGAGAAACTGGAGGGAGAGTTCCCCTGGCCCTTACAGACCAGCATTTCACACAGACACTAATCATGCAGTGGAATGTAGTTTAGGTTTTATCACCAAGGCATTGTAAATAAACTGCCAGCATTAAGCCTCAGAGGCTCCTCTCAGGCAACAGACAGTGTGAAAGTACTAATTGAAGAATATTCTAATAAAAGGTCATTTGAATAACAATGTTGTAATTTATACCAAACACTAGCTAGCTATGACATCGCCGAAGTCGAGGATAGGTAGGATAGTCAGTTGTAGGAAGGCATGTTTGGCGGCGTGAATAGGAAGCCGATTCTAGATTTAATTTTGGATTGGAGATGTTTAATATGAGTAAGGAAGTAGAGTTTACAGTCTAGCCAGACACCTAGCTATTTGTAGTCCACATATTCTAAGTCAGAACCGTCCAGAGTAGTGATGCTAGTCGGGCGGAGGCAGTGAACAGTTGAAGAACATGCATTTATCTTTACTAGCGTTTAAGAGCAGTTGAGGCCACGGAAGGAGTGTTGTATGGCATTGAAGCTCGTTTGGAGGTTTGTTAACACAGTCAGTTCTTGAAAAGATGTACGTAGAAAACAACGGCACAAGATGGCAGCTTCAGCAAGTCCCATTACTTTGTTTGTACCGATCCTCACGTTGAGAGCATAGCAGGAGGTACACATTCTTGTGGCCTTAGAGCTTGTGTTATTTGTTTATGTAACAGTAAGCCCCGACCTGGGCGCGAACCAGGGACGCTCTGCACACGTCAACAGTCACCCTTCGAAGCATCGTGACCCATCGCTCCACAAAAGCCGCGGCCCTTGCAGAGCAAGGGGAACCACTACTTCAAGGTCTCAGAGCAAGTGACGTCACCGATTGAAACGCCACTAGCGCGCACCACCGCTAACTAGCTAGCCATTTCACATCGGCTACATTTAGAAGGGCCAAATGTATATAGAATGTTGTCGTCTGCGTAGAGGTGGATCAGGGAATCACCCGCAGCAAGAATGACATCATTGATATATGCAGTGAAGAGAGTCAGCCCGAGAATTGAACCCTGTGGTACCCCCATAGAGACTGCCAGAGGTCTAGACAACAGGCCCTCCGTTTTGACACACTGAACTATCTGAGAAGTAGTTGGTGAACCAGGCGAGGCAGTCATATGAGAAACCAAGGCTGTTGAGTCTGCCGATAAGAATACGGGGTACGCAACACAAGCTCACAGAATGGGAATGCCGAGTACTGAAGCGCGTAGCACGTAAAAATTGTTTGTCCTCCGTTCCAACATTTCATACTAAACTGCCTCTGGACGCAATGTCAGCATAATAACTGTTGGTCGGGAGTTTCATGAAATTGGTTTCCATAGCTGAGCAGCAGCACACAAGCCTAAGATCACCATGCGCAATGCGAAGCGTTGGCTGGAGCGGTGTAAGGCTCGCCGCCGACGAACAAATCTGGGTTTGGTGGATGCCAGGAGAATGCTACCTGCCCCAATGCACAGTGCCAACTGTAAAGTTTGGTGGAGGAGGAATAATTGTCTGGGACTGTTTTTCATGGTTCAGGCTAGGCCCCTTAGTTCCAGTGAAGGGAATTCTTAACGCTATAGCATGCAATGACATTCTGCCCTTCCAACTTTGTGGTAACAGTTTGGGGAAGGCCCTTTCCTGTTTCAGCATGACAATGCTCCTGTGCACAAAGTGAGGTCAATACAGAAATGTTTTGTCGAGATTGGTGTGGAAGAACTTCACTGGCCCGCACAGAGCCCTGTCCTCAACCCCATCAAACACCTTTGGGATGAATTAGAACCCAGACCCCGAGCCAGGCCTAAACGGCCAACATCAATGCCCAACCTCACTAATGCTCATGGCTGAATTGAAGCAAGTCCCAACAGCAATGCGCCAACATCTAGTGGAAAGCCTTCCCAGCAGAGTGGAGGCTGTTATAGCAGCAAAAGGGGGACCAACTCCATATTAATGCCTGTGATTTTGTTAAGAGTTGTTCGACGAGCAAGTGTCCCTATACCTTTGGTCATGTAGTGTATTATGGGATAGTCGTGTAAATGCAACACAGGGACACTGAAAGTCAATCTTAAAAGAATCATTGCTTATTATCAGCATGCTCTAGAGGTCAAAGTCAAACTTAGAAGTATAAAGTACCGTTCTGAAGGTATCTCCCTCAGGGCAGTCCCGTTAGATCTCTTATAGACTGGTTACAGACACGTTACATAGTCATAGTTCATAGGGTTGGTTCTGCCACGTGTCTGGTGTTGGTTCTGGCATGTCTGGCACCGCCTCCTGTCTTAACTTATAGAACTTATTCTGGGCCTTCTGACAGATGGTCCTGAGGAGGGGGTCATGTTGCCCCTCTTCATATCTTGACCAAGTACAGGCAGGAACCAAGGATTATTAGACAAGATGAACATTTTCAAGGCTGCTCTTCACATGATAACATTTTCCATCACAGGATGTATAGACATTATGTGGATGGAAAATGTACTATATCTGTAGAATACGTAGGATCGAATAGTGTGTATATATATATATATATATATACACACACACAGAAATAGTTGAATAGCATGGCCTTGACTAGAATACAGTATATACATATGAAGTGGGTAACAGTATGTAAACATTATTCAAGTGACCAGTGTTCCATGTCTATGTACATAGGGTAGCACAACCGGGTGGTAGTCAGCTAGTGACAAAGTTCAGGGCAGGGTACTGGGTGGACACCGGCTAGTGATGGCTTTTGTCATGATGTTGCCCTCTTTGGGTACAGCAAGCCCCATCCCCCTGCCTGCCTCCTTCAACTAGGCTGCTATGGTCAGAGAAGTCGTAAATTCCTTGAAGATATTATCTCCTCATGGCCACAGTATAGAGAGAGAGAGTGAATTTTCATAGAAAACAAAGCAATTTCTTCCACCTCACAGAACTTGAGGTGTGAACAACATTTATGTTCTGGAGAATGTATAAAAGATCGGTGAAGAATCCAGCTACGAACTGGTCCATTTGGTACAATTTTGTGGGGCTCATGGGAGACGGTGCGGCCACATTACCATAACACTGTTTATATAATAGCCTCAGATATGAGGTTTACATCTAATTGTTTGTATAAGATGAATGAGTGAGGATGATACTGTTTGTAAAATTGTGTAATGTGATTTTGTACTTTTTATTGAAGGAAACTCCAATTCCCTTTGGAGTTTAACTAAATCAGAAGACCGCCCATGAGCCCAGTTAGGGTCGGGCATCCTGGGACAGCCCTTTTCTGCAATTCCGAATAAAACCCCAACTTCGAGAAATTCTCAGTAGACCATGTTTTTCTCAATCACGAGAGGACAAAAAGGTTGCAGACAGGGAGAGGGGGATGGGGCTTGCTGTTCCCAAAGAGGGCAACGTCATGACAGTTGGATATTTGTCAACGGCCATTCCAGTGGTGTGGAGCTTGGGGTGGGTGAGGGGCTAATGCCCCCCAAACCCTGATTATATACATGTATAGGATAACATAACTCTGCAACGCTTTAGGCTAGAAACAAACTGTAAAAGGCAACAGAAAGCGGTGGCTCTATTGTACATGGGGATAACTGTATACATTTACATTCATTTAATTCAGGGTGGAAGGTAAAACCAAATAATTGATGGATTTAGCTCTAAATACTACATCATTATGAGCAGCAGTAGTTCAGGTGTTTTGCTTTTTCCTCTGGTTATTACGACAAAACACGGTTTCGCAGGTGTTGGTGTTCGCCAACATTTTGGAAAGGGGAGGGGACATTCGGCCCATATCTTGAGAGGGTGGAGCTCTTCCTTCTAGCATCTCATCCTAACACGTATGAACTCAGAACTAAATCGTGCGGCTGACTAATTACATGAGACATTAGTTCTGGGTTAACCAAAATTGGCTCAGGGTTGAAAAACTTGTTCAACTCCAATGAATACTCAAAGGTTCTGAACATAAGACAGAGGGGCATTACAAGTGTACTACTTCCATTTAGAAAAATTAGAAGTGTTATACGTTTTTACATTTGTAAAAAAATCTACCACTAACATTTGAAAAATTTGCTGAAGTGATTGAAGTGTAAAGTAGTGAACGATTACACACTTCAGGAGAAAGAAGGTATTATAAAGTAATCAAATGTTTGGTCTAATGATATTCTATGTACAATACTTCTGTGGTCACCAGGACAGAGCTAGTCCGTCCCCCTCCAACCTGCCGGAGTCCCCTGGTCACAACTCTCCTGGTAGCGCCTTACTGCTGGATCTGAAGAGGGTGTTTGTGCGGCTGGTCGACTGCAGGAAAACACCAGGGCAGAGTGGAACTGTGAGAGAAGGACACAAGGAGGGAGATTTGATATCATCAAGTAAGAACAATGGGGGGTGTGGATGAGACCACAATATGATTCTGTAATTTCTGTTAATTGATTGATAAACAGTAAACACTCAGTGGCTAGTAAATTGTCGATCCAGTTTCGTGAACGGAGGGGGGTGTACTTAATAAACGGGCCACTCCACTGAGTGTATATTGATGATCAGGGCCACTAATTGTAAGGTTGCTGGTTAGAATCTCTAAACCGACTAGGTGAAAAATCTGTCCATGTACCCTTGAGCAAGGTACTTAACCCTAATTGCTGCTGTAATTCTCTCTGGATAAGAGCGTCTGCGAAATAACAAACGTATTTATTCACACATATTTCCAAAACCTAATTATTCAATGTCTTTCACAGGGGACACCCCTAACTCTCGTTCTCTCAGTGGGAGGGGCTTATCATCTGGGGAGCCTCAGCCACACAATGTTGCTGAAGAGACAGAGAAGACTCTCTCCAAATCAGAACATCTCAAGAAACCCCAGCAGAGACGTACAGGGAAGAAACCTCACCACTGCTGCTCTAACTGTGGGAAGAATTTCACAAGCCGAAGTGGCTTCATTATTCACCAGCGGATTCACACCGGAAAGAAACCGTACTGCTGCTCTCAGTGTGGGAAGAGTTTCACTGCTTCTCAAACCTTAAAATATCATCTGAGAATTCATTCAGGGGAGAGGCCTTACCCCTGCCTTGATTGTGGGAAAAGCTTTGCTTATTTGGGCGCCCTAAACATACACAAGCTAACACACACTGGAGTGAAGCCTTATAGCTGTGATCAATGTGGGAAGAGTTTCAGTCAGTCTGGACACCTGACAACACACCAACTAACACACACTGGAGTGAAGCCTTTTAGCTGTGATCAGTGTGGGAAGAGCTTTGCTCTAACTTCCTCCCTGACTAGACACCAGCGTACACACACTGGAGAGAAACCTTATGTCTGTCTATGTGGGAAGAGCTTTGCTGTAGCTTCCAATCTGACTACACACCAGCGAACACACACCAGAGATAAGCCTTATAGTTGTTATCAGTGTGGAAAGAGCTTTGCTTCTTCAGAAACACTAATTATACACCAGCGCATACACACAGCAAAGAAACCTTTTTGCTGTGGTCAGTGTGGGAAGAGCTTTGCTGTAGCTTTCTCCCTGATTATACACCAGCGAACACACACTGGCGAGAAGCCTTATACCTGTGATCAGTGTGGGAAGAGCTTCAGTCAATCAGTACACCTGAATACACACCAGCGAACACACACTGGAGAGAAACCTTATACCTGTGATCAGTGTGGGAAGAGCTTCAGTCAATCAGGAAACCTAAATTCACACCAGCAAACACACACTGGAGAGAAACCTTAGATGTGTGGAAAGCTTTGTTCATTTAGGGCCTATGTGGAAAAACACCAGAAAACTACAAATGTCTTGTATTTAATTTTGCCTCCTATCTGACACCGGTTCCAGATCCCTAAATAAAAGGATCAATAGAAAACATCTAGTGAACAGTCATCTCTCCATCTCTTTCTTAAAACAGTTGATTTAGTCTGATCACCATAAACCTGTTTGGAACATACAGTTGAAGTCGGAAGTATACATACATCTTAGCCATAAAACATTTAAACTCAGTTGTTCACATTTCCTGACATTTAATCCTAATAAAAATTCCCTGTTTTAGGTCAGTTAGGATCACCACTTTATTTTAAGAATGTGAAATGTCAGAATAATCGTAGAATGATTTATTTCAGCTTTTATTTCTTTCATCACATTCCCAGTGGGTCAGAAGTTTACATACACTCAATTAGTATTTGGTAGCATTGCCTTTAATTTGTTTAACGTGGGTCAAACGTTTCTGGTAGCCTTCCACAAGCTTCCCACAATAAGTTGGGTGAATTTTGGCCCATTCCTCCTGACAGAGCTGGTGTAACTGAGTCAGGTTTGTAGGCCTCCTTGCTCGCACATGTTTTTTCAGTTCTGCCCACACATTTTCTATAGGATTGAGATCAGGGCTTTGTGATGGCCACTCCAATACCTTGACTTTATTGTCCTTAAGCCATTTTGCCACAACTTTGGAAGTATGCTTGGGGTCATTGTCCATTTGGAAGACCCATTTGCTACCAAGCTTCAACTTCCTGACTGATGTCTTGATGTTGCTTCAATATATCCACATAAATTCCCATCCTCATGATGCTATCTATTTTGAGAAGTGTACAGGGTCCCCCCTGCAGAAAGCACCTCCACAACATGATGTTGCCACCCCCGGGCTTCACGGTTGGGATGGTGTACTTCAGCTTGCAAGCCTCCCCCTTCTTCCTCCAAACACAACGATGGTCATTATGGCCAAACGGTTCTATTTTTGTTTCATCAGACCAGAGAACATTTCTCCAAAAAGTACGATCTTTGTCCACATGTGCAGTTGCAAACCGTAGTCTGCTTTTTTTATGGCGGTTTTGGAACAGTGGCTTCTTCCTTGCTGAGCAGCCTTTCAGGTTCAGAAGCTTCTAAAGCCATGTCAATTTTCTGGAATTTTCCAACCTGTTTAAAAGGCACAGTGTATATAAACTTCTGACCCACTGGAATTGTGATAGTGAATTATTAATGAAATAAGCTGTAAACAAATGTTGGGAAAATTACGTGTCATACACAAAGTAAATGTCCTAACTGACTTGCCAAACTATAGTTTGTTAACAAGAAATGTGTGGAGTGGTTGAAAAACAAGTTTTAATGGCTCCAACCTAAGTGTATGTAAACTTCCGACTTCAACTGTAGATGCAGTAAAGAAGTCAATCGAACTCGAGCAAAACAATGGAATTGCCATGGGAATGTGTGGGAGAAAAAGGCCATGGGGGAATAATCCAGAATCTCTTCATTGCTCCCCAGCAAAATTATCCTACGTTTAGACTATTGTTTATTTGTGTATGTCACAATATATTGAGGTACAAATCAGAGTATAATGCTTGTATGCCAACCCCAACGAGCAAATGTTAATTTCATATTCCCCAGTCAACTGCATTACAGTTAAAAATGATTGACTACCACCACCAGATACTAGCTATGCTAACCAGGGTAAGCATTTAGAAGTCACTTCAACTTTTAAATGTCATCCTGCAAAAACAGCCAAATATATCCAAATTGGACTTAAGTAACCACATTGTGAGCCTGTTACAATACATATAGTGCATTCGGAAAGTATTCAGACCCAGTGACGATTTTCCACATTTGGTTACATTACAGCCTTATTCTAAAATGTATGAAATACTCTCCCCCCCCCCCTCCCCCCTCAATCTACACACTACCCCATAATGACAAAGCGAAAAGTTTAGGAATTTTACAAAATGTATTTAAAAAATTCAACAATATTTTATTTACATAAGAATTCAGACCCTTTGCTATGAGTCAGGTGCATCCTGTTTCCATTGAGATGTTAATACAACTGGTTTGGAGTCTACCTGTGGTAAATTAAGTTGATTGGACATGATTAGGAAAGGCACACAACTGTCTATTTATGGTCCCACAGTTGACAGTGCATGTCAGAGCAAAAACCAAGCCATGAGGTTGAAGGAATTGTCTGTAGAGCTCTGAAGCAGGATTGTGTCGAGGCACAGATCTGGAGAAGGAACCAAAACATTTCTGCGGCTTTGAAGGTCCCCAAGGACACAGTGGCCTCCATTCTGAAATGGAAGATGTTTGGAACCACCAAGAATATTCCAGAGTAAGGCTAGAGTAAGGCTGTAACATAACAAAATGTGGGGGAGGTGTCGTGGAAATTTCCTGTATTTACCTAATCATGAGAGCAAACCACACACAAGTCAGAGTTATCATAAAGTCCATATTTAATTATATGAGCTCCATCACAACCCTGTGACTCTCAGATCAATTCAGTGTCTATCAATGAATTATCTGAGAGTCCTTACACATTGCAACAGATCCTTTATAGCAAAGACACACATAGCCAGACAGCATTGGCTATAAATTATCGTTCAGCTTTGTCTCCTAAACTATGTTATTTTCTCGCTCTCAGGACCATAAAACAAAACCTATCAACAGGCATATATCAAATACCCCCTCCTTGACAAGATCACAGAGACACAGTGACTGGCACACAGACATTGTGGAGCCAAGAGATAATTGATTTAAAAGATATGTTTACATATGAAGACAAGCTTGACCCCTCCCCTCTCTGCGGCCCAAGTAACTGACCCCATGTCAGAGAACAGATAACTGCAACCGGCCAACAGTATTATCCAAAAATAGACATTCTGATGAGAAGTAACTCACAAACATATGATGAATATAAAACATCGTATCTATGTTACCAACTAATTCTGATTATTCCCCAACAGAGGGGGGAAATCAAGGGGTCTGAATTAAGGCTGACCCCAAATTAGTCGATTGTTTGGTTGTCAGACTGTTGGTTTTAGTCAAGTAGTAACGTGTGTCTCACACACATACATTTTCGGATCAAGCATGAGTAGGCTTTTAGTCTAGGCCTCCAATTGATTAGTTACCTGAGAAGGGCTTTTAGTCTACACCTCCAATAGATTAGTTACCAGAGATGGGCTTTTAGTCTAGGCCTCCAATAGATTAGTTACCTGAGATAGGCACAAATATATATATATACTCCTCCCAAATTTTGTGACAATGTGGAGGGCTCTTTAGCTCCGTGTTGATGGTACATCCTGTAGAAAAAAACTCACTTCTTGCACTGTTTCGCGAAGAGCAAGAAGTATGAATTCCCTGACTTCTTCTGAGGTCGTATCACCATAAATGCTGCATGGCCAATGCAGATGTCGGATTGACCATAGAGCGCCCAGATGCACAATGTGCTTCTCTCTCCTGCCAATTTGTGCACATTCATTGTTTCATTCATGACTTTATTGTGTGAATTGTTTGCGTTTGATATCACTTTTGATATCACCCATTACATATCACCAGTAGTGCATTCAAACGTTAATTCCTAATCTACAATGTTTGTTACTTTGGTTACAGTAATTTCTGTTAATACATTCAATATAATTATTACAGTCTTCCCGGTATTATTGTCGGAGTCGACAGATTGTTTGCAGACCGCACAACCTATGCTGCACTTGTGAGAAACAAGTTTTGGTTGATTTCATTCCATTTATGAGTTTTGTTATTTTAGTCAGTCTTTTGTTTGGAGCCTCCTGTCAATGTTGAGTAAGGACCCACATGCATAGAAGTAGGCCTATAGGCTACCTGGCCTGCGGGCAAATGTACATAAATGTGCCCATTTGGAGATCTGATAGTATTTCTGGTTGGCTTAATGCACCATCCCTAATGACCTGTTGAGCTACTCTAAGTAATGTTGTCTTCTTCACCTCAAACAGCAAGCAAACAAAGTCTGTTTTTACATCCATTGAGAATTGCAATAGTTAATCATTGTATTTGGAAAATCTTTCCAGCTCTCTCACTTTAAATAACCAGGTGGTTAATCAAACCTAGCCAAATCTTAATAAATGGTACAAACCATTTTTTTCTGCAATGTTTATTTGTTGGCTTTATGTAGGCTATTTTTACATAGTTGGCAATTGCAATAGAAGTTACTTTTTAGGTTTGTACCATTTATTAAGATGTGGCTAGGTTTGATTAACCACATGACAAATGTGCATATGAAAACCATAACTGGCACGAAGATATATTGGCATTCCACATGAGAAAGGTTGCCAACTCCTCCTGTAGCCCATTACTGGCAACTTCAGGAGAGTAATGGCAGAATCGGAGAAAGCCAGCAGGAGCGGGAGGAGAATAGTTGGATCAGGTACGTTTTTTTTTTATCTAGATCTCTGGCGCCCTCGAGGCATTTGCCTTATTTCATCAAACCGTAAACTTAGATCATCAGATAAGCTCAGTGCATATAGTTAATTTTATTAAAACACATTGGGTGTGTCTATATGTAGAAAAATACACTTTGAAACATTTAGATCAATCAGTTGGTCAAAAGAACAGATGAATTTCGGTCTACATATTTTTTTTGTCGGGATAGCCCTAGTCTGAATACTTTCCAGATGCTGTATATCATGACGATTTGACGAATATCCACTTTGTTAGATCAGATTTGTTGAACGGTCTTCATTCCATTGACTCCTTTACTGCATCTATAACATGCAGCTCTGATCTAGGAGCAGGTTTCCCCTGTGTCCATGTACACATTGTGATTTAAAGCGATAAATGTTATATATTATATTGATTAAAAGTCACCTTGTCTGAGAGCGATTTACATGTCTTGCCAGGGTAAGCCTACACGAAACACAGCCCTTATTGTCAGTGTTTCTAAAATCTCCTATGGGAAAAATGTAATGGTGGAAAAACTATTGGAACCTTTTCCCTGCTTGACCACCATGTGTTATGGGTGTTATGACACGTTTTTGGATATATGCCAAAAATAAAAGGTCTGTGGGATACGTTTTGTTCTATGAGAGTCTTCATCAGCTAATGTAACTTTGAATTTTGAAGGATTTATGTAATAAATAAATATTGTAATTCTTTAAGGTGACTGATACTATCTCATAGAACAAAACCTATAAGTTCCCCATAGGACTTATTTTCTGCATTTATTCCAAAAACCCTATTATTTCTCTAATGCACCGACTACATTGCATTGTTGTAAATGCTGCATGGACACTGCAGACGTCGGATTTAACATACATCAGGTGTTACTGGTTCGCTGCACGGATAGCGCTGCTGTAATCAGTCTGGTATTTTATAGGCGTCCATTACTGGGCCTCAGACAATTAAAACTATCTGGACTCTCAGAGGACGTTGTTTCAAGTAGATCTCGGGTAGAGTTAGACGATAACAGACAACAGTATTCTTGGTGAATAGGGTGTTGAACGTTTAATTGACGTTAATAGATTAGTCTTATCCGGGATCTTTCTGAAGTTAGATAAGCCTACATCAGACATTTTTCACAATTTGAGTCGAGTTTTGATATTTAAAAGGATGTTTGATTGCTCTGGTCTAGCGGTTCTTTATCTGAACGCTGTAACAAAGAAAGTAACTGTAGTGTAGGCTAGCTACAGATTTACTGTCACTTTTAAACGCTGAAGATTAATAGCGTCAACAATAGATCGGGTAAATTTTGACTTATTAACACTATCCCTACTGTGGTGTATAACATGTCTAGTTTAATCATCTTTGATCTTCCATATCCATTCGTTCCATTTGAACAGCTGGTCAAAATAAACAATGGTGGTAATAAACACGTGGGATATTTTGTCCTTCAGCAAAGTAGCCTACTATCCTAAAGCACACAGATTGATACAAGACAATGCGCAACGAGCAGGTAAAGTCAGAACCATGGAGAAATAATGAGGGCAAAGCTACAACTTGCAGTAGCGGTGTGTAGGTAAAAATCACCAGGGAAGAAAGCCAGAAAAATAGTCATATTACATGTGGTGATAATTGCGTTGTGATAACCTGTTAGTTCATATGCCTGGACTCAGCTGAGACAAGAAGACAGTGGCAGAATACATTCAACCAGACCTTTGTTACATCATAAAACTAGAGAGCAACATCTGTCCTGTTAATGTTGCACGTAACAGTTACATGACTTTCAGAATGGTCAAGCAAGTTAATGTTTTCGGACTACTTAATTAACAACTATTGATTTAGAGTTACCGCAAGTCAAAGAAAATAGGCGCTGCCTCCACTATTCAAAAATAGCCTACATTTTTGCCATTAAGTTAACACTATATATTTGAGGGAATACCGTTATTTTCTAGCAATAAATGACACTCCCTAAACCGCTTCAGGCACTTGAAGTGTTGATGACTATGTGCGGTAGGTGGCGGCACCTCGTAAACACCTCAGCAGAAGCCGAAAAGCATCAACAGGAAGTTCTTTGTTACCGTCCTCTCTCGTTTTCAAATTAAAATAAATTCCACAGGATCGTTCTGATGTAAAAATTTGTCTCCATTTAAATCCAGTTTTGATATTTAAAAGGACGTCTGATTGCGCTGGTCTAACTGTTCTTTATCTGAACGCCGTGACAAAGAAAGTAACTCTAGCGAACACATTTACTTTCATGGTTTTTTATTTGAAGAAAGAATCGCTTCCAAGATGGATCGGGTAAGTTTGGTTGACTGTTATCAACAGTTTCCTTACTGTGGTGTATACAACGTCTAGGTCTCGTTTCCTTTGACCTTCCACATCTATGCGTTCCCGTTGAACGTCTAGACAACATAAATCAGGGTGGTTATTTCAGCAAAGTAGCCCACTAGTCAATCGCACACATATTGATGATACAAGCAATGCGCAACCAGCAGGTCAAGTCAGAAGCGAAAATAAATAATTAAGCATAGGCTACACCAGTGATGTTTTATAAATCCTGGTTTGCTGATGATATGTATTGGCCATTGAGAGGCTACACCAATGATGAATATAAACTCTGTATTGCTGATGATATGTATTGGCCATTGAGAGGCTACACCAATGATGAATATAAACTCTGTATTGCTGATGATATGTATTGGCCATTGAGAGGCTACACCAATGATGAATATAAACTCTGTATTGCTGATGATATGTATTGGCCATTGAGAGGCTACACCAGTGATGAATATAAACTCTGTATTGGCCATTGAGAGGCTACACCAGTGATTTATATAAACTCTGTATTGGCCATTGAGAGGCTACACCAGTGATGAATATAAACTCTGTATTGCTGATGATATGTATTGGCCATTGAGAGGCTACACCAGTGATGAATATAAACTCTGTATTGCTGATGCTATGTATTGGCCATTGAGAGGCTACACCAATGATGAATATAAACTCTGTATTGCTGATGATATGTATTGGCCATTGAGAGGCTACACCAGTGATGAATATAAACTCTGTATTGGCCATTGAGAGGCTACACCAGTGATTTATATAAACTCTGTATTGGCCATTGAGAGGCTACACCAGTGATGAATATAAACTCTGTATTGCTGATGCTGTGTATTGGCCATTGAGAGGCTACACCAATAATGTATATAAACTCTGTATTGGCCATTGAGAGGCTACACCAGTGATGAATATAAACTCTGTATTGCTGATGCTGTGTATTGGCCATTGAGAGGCTACACCAGTGATGAATATAAACTCTGTATTGCTGATGAAATGTATTGGCCATTGAGAGGCTACACCAGTGATGAATATAAACTCTGTATTGCTGATGAAATGTATTGGCCATTGAGGCCACACCAATCATGCATGTTACATCTCACTTTTGCAAACATTTTCATACTTTATAGTTCTATTCCATTATGTTGTAGTCACGCTGAGTATGCATTGGTTGAAGCTCAATGTCAAATTGACATTTCCCTACCATCATATCTAAGCCATTATGAAGCCAATCTCGTTGGAATCTCGCAAATCAACTTGACAACACTCCCCACCTCTCAGGAGCTGTCCAGCCGTTACGGAGTAACATATTCTTAACTTCTAACAGGGTCCTTAGCAATTGAGTTGTCAGAGTTTACTCCCACCTAGCTCAAATTATGTAAGTCAAATGAAAACGAGCAAAGAGCTACCATAAAGTGACCATTTGATTTAAATGTCTGGATTGAGTCAATTTGTAAGTGCAACAGATTTGATGACTTATTGCTCTCACATGCATATTTCTGTCCATTAGGAACCAACAATGAGCTCCTTTTTGTAGCATTTCTGACATTTTTAGCCGCATCTCAAGAGTTATCTAAACGGGTCAGCAACTGTTCTACAACAACACAGCTGCTAGTAGCTAAAGTTAGCTTGCTTGTCCAAAGTCCAGCAGCTAGCCTCTGTAGCTAGCTAACACCAGTCAGTTGAATGCTAGCTAGCTAATGAACAGGCTAAGGTAGCTAGCTATATTTGTTTAAGTAAGGTCTGTTACACAACTTCAACCATTAGCTAGCTATGGCCAGACAACAGCTAACACAAGGTAGCTAACGTTAGTTCACTTCCAAACGTCAGTCCTAAATATTTTCAAAACATAGCTAGCTAACTACATCGGTTCAACAAACCAACACCAAACGTTGGGCAAATTGTCACGTTGCTACCTTGCAATACAAGTAGGCTTTTCCAACACACTATAGTCGAAGCTACGGTAAGAGCTAGCCATATTTCACTGTCAAGACAAGACAACTCAAACTGTAGCTGAGAAAACAAATGCACATTTAAACATGTGCAGTGAGCAAATGTATGCTGGCTAGTATCAGAACAAACTCCTCAGTTTCAAACATCCAGAAAACATTCCAGTATGCTCCTTCTCCTGTCTTCTTGACATTGTGATCCATATCTGTGCTGATCAACTCTGCCATTAGACAGGCTTGATTGTATTTACAGCTCCATCTGGACTCTCCCTCAACTTGAGACATCTGTGGCACATTGTTTTGTGTGGAAAAACGGCACATTTTAGGATGGCTTTTTATTGTCTAGCAGAAGGCGCAACTGTGTAATGATCATCCTGTTTAATCAGCTTTTTGATATGCCACACCTGTCAGGTGGATGCATTCTTGGCAAAGGAGAAATGCTCACTGACGGGGATGTAAACAAATTTGTGCACACAATTTGAAAGAAATAAACTTTTTGTGAGAATGGACAATTTCACTGAGTATACAAAACATTACACTTCTGTCATCATGAAGTGCTTTGAGGCTAGTTAAGGATCATATCACCTCCACCTTACCTGACACCCTAGACCCACTTCAATTTGCTTACCGCCCCAACAGATCCGCAGGCGATGTAATCGCCATGACAATGCCCTATCCCATTTGGACAAATCAAATCGAAAGTTTATTTGTCACGTGCGCCGAATACAACCGGTGTAGACCATACAATGAAATGCCTACTTACAGGCTCTAACCAAAAGTGCAAAAAAAGGTACAAGGTGAACAATGGGTAAGTAAGGAAACAAAACAACAGTAAAAAGACAGTGAAAAATAACAGTAGCGAGGCTACATACAGACACTGATTAGTCAAAGTGATTGAGGTAGTATGTACATGTAGATATGGTTAAAGTGACTATGCATATATGATGAGAGGAATACCTATGTAAGAATGCTGTTCATTGACTATAGATCAACCTTCTACACCATAGTACCCTCCAAACTCATTAAGCTCAGGGCCCTGGGTCTGAACCCTGACCTGTGCAACGGGACCCTGGACTTCCTGATGGGCTGCCCCCAGGTGGTGAAGGTAGGAAACAACACCTCCACTATGCTGATCCTCAACACTGGGCCCAATAAGGTTGCGTGCTCAGCCCCCTCCTGTACTCCCTGTTCACCCATGACTGGGTGGCCACGAACGCCTCCAACTCAATCATCAAGTATGCAGATGACAACAACAGTAGTAGGTCTGATTACCAACAAAGATGAGACAGCCTACAGAGAGGAGGTGAGGCCCCGGGTGGAGTGGTGTCAGGAAAATAACCCCTCCCTCAATAAAACAAAGGAGCTGATGGTGGACTTCAGGAGACAGCAGAGGGAGCACACCAGTATCCACATCAACGGGACCGCAGTGAAGAAGGTGAAAAGCTTCAAGTTCCTTTGTGTACACATCACTGACAATCTGAAGTGGTCCACCCACACAGACAGCGTGGTGAAGAAGGTGCAACAGCGCCTCATCAACCTCAGGAGGCTGCATAGATTCTGCTTGGCCCTTAAGACCGTCACAAACTTTTACAGATGCACCATTGAGAGTATCCTGTTGGGTTGCATCACCACAAGGACATCAACCACCCGAGCCACGGCCCATTCACTCCGCTATCATCCAGAAGGCGAGGTCAGTACAGGTGCATCAAAGCTGGGACCGAGAGATTGAAAAACAGCATCTATCTCAAGGCCATCAGTCTGTTAAATAGCCATCCCTAGCTGGCTACCACCGTTACTCAACCCTGCACCTTAGATGCTGCTGCCCAATGTACATAGTCATGGAATCACTTGGTCACTTTAACAATGTTGACATACTGTTTTACTAATTTCATATGTACTGTATACTACTGTATTTCAATCAATGCCACTGACATTGCTTGTCCAGATATGCTATACATTTCTTAATTCCATTCATTATTTTAGATTTGTGTGTCTTGTTATGAGTTGTTGGATACTACTGCACTGTTGGAGTAGGACCACAAGCATTTCGCTAGATCTGCAATAACATCTGCTAAATATGTGTATGTGACCAATCAAATTTGATTTGATTAAGAACACCTGCTCTTTGGCTCAATCAAGCTAGTTGTCTTCTTGAAATCGAATCAAATTGTATTTGTCCCATGCGCCGAATACAACAACCTTACTTACAAGCCCTTAACCAACAATACAGTTTTTTAAGAAAAATAGATGTTTAGTAAAAAATAAAAATAACATAATTAAAGAGCAGCAGTAAAATAACAGTAGCGAGGCTACCGTTGAAGTCAGAAGTTTACATACACCTTATAGTAATAGTAGAGAGAAGGATTTATTTCAGCTTTTTTTTTTTTTTTTTTCATCACATTCCCAGTGGGTCAGAAGTTTATATACACTCAATTAGTATTTCGTAGCATTGCCTTTAAATAATTTAACTTGGGTCAAACATTTCAGGTCGCCCTTCCACAAGCTTCCCACAATAAGTTGGTGGAATATTGGCCCATTCCTCTTGACAGAGCTGGTGTAACTGAGTCAGGTTTGTAGGCCTCCTTGCTCGCACATGCTTTTTCAGTTATGCCCACAAATGTTCTATATGTTCATTTGTAAAAAATTACAAATTAAATGGAAAAACATAACTCCCCTTTGACATTATGGGGTATTGTGTGTAGGCCAGGGACGACAAATCTCAATTGTATCAATTTTTAATTCAGGCTGTAACGCAACAAAATGTGGAAAGTCCTGGGGTGTGAATACTTTCTAAAGGCACTGTATATCAATGTTGCTATGTCTTAGTGTTAAATCATGTTTGAAAGTGTTAAAGCTGCAATATGTTTGTTTTTGGGAGAATTCACATAGCAATGTCAGTTATAGATCTGTCATTCACATTGAAAGCAAGTCTAAGAATCAGTAAATCTGTTCTGTGTGTGTTATTTCTATGCTTCCCATTTTTCTTTTGTTTTTCAGTCTTACTTTCGTTTTTGTGCACCAGCTACAAACATCTGAAAATACAATATTTTGGGTTATGGAAAATATATTTCACAGCGGTTTAGGTGGTACAACAAATCTCTACAGTGCACTTCTTAGCAATTTTAGCAACCAGGAAATGGTGGAGACATTTCTGCATAGGCGTTTAAATAATATTTGTAAGTGTTACATAAGGTTCTATAGTGTTACATCATGTTTTATTGTGTTACATCATGTTTTTTGGTAGGCTAGATACCATGTTAAGGAATTCCTAATTATCTTTCCTTCCAACGTCGTCACTTGCTCACTTCACTGATTTTGAAAGGAAATTATTTGTATAAAGCATATGGTGTGAACACCCACTAGCCCATGCTTCTACCAATCCAATGCCGTTAAGTTTTTTTTCCATCACTTTCTTGCATTTTTGAAGTATGTGGTACATTTTCACAGTTCTAAACACATGTTTCCAAAGGCCATTTACAATTAATTACATGAAAAAATATTTTCCAGTAATTTGTAAACAATACATTTAACTATAATTTAATCAAATTGCTCAAAACTTAACTACTAAACAAATTGTATAGTGTCAAGTTTAAGTACAGTTTGAGAATTGTATAAATTGACATTCTTTTAATTTATGTTGGAAGATCAAGCAAAGCAGTGTGACAACAACAACACAGTTACACATGGGATAAACAAAGTCAATAACACAATAGAAAAATCTGTACACAGTATGTGCAAATGAAGTAAGGAGGTAAGGCAATAAATAGGGCAATAGTGGTGAAGTAATTACAATTTAGCAATTTATACTGGAGTGATATGTGCAGATGAGGATGTGCAAGTAGAAATACTGGTGTGCAAAAGAGCAGAAAAATAAAAACAAATATGGGGATGAGGTAGGTAGTTGGTTGGATGGGCCATTTACAGATGGGCTGTGTAGAGCTGCAGCGATCGGTAAGCTTCTCTGACAGCTGACGCTTAAAGTTAGTGAGGTAAATGTAAGTCTCCAACTTCAGTGATTTTTGCATTTTGTTCCAGTCATTGGCAGCAGAGAACTGGAAGGAAAGGCAGCCAAAGTAGGTGTTGGCTTTGGGGATGACCAGTGAAATATACCTATGGTGCATAGTGATTTAGCAGGTGTTACAATCTTTCACATTTTGGAAGGGGAGGGGACATTCTTAAGATGGTGGAGCTCCTCTTTCCATAAACTCTTAAGCTCTCCTAACACGTATGAACTAAATTGAGCGGCTAATTTGTTCAACGCCAATGAATGCTCAATCAAAGGCTCTTAACATAAGAAGTTCCATTTGAAAAATTTGCCAAAGTGATTTAAAAAAAATAGACATTTGTGTAAAGTAGTGAACACACTTCAGGAGAACGGAGTTATAAGGATGCACCAATCAATCAGAGATTTAGACTAAAGTAATCAAATGTTTGGTCTAATGATATTCTATGTACAATTCTTCCTGTGGTCACCAGGACAGAGCTAGTCCGTCCCCCTCCACCCTGCCGGAGTCCACTGGATACAACTCTCCCGGTAGAGCCTTACTGCTGGGTCTGAAGAGGGTGTCTGTGTGGCTGGTCGACTGCAGGAAAACAGCAGGGCAGAGTGGAACTGTGAGAGAAGGACACGAGGAGGGAGATTTGATTTCATCAAGTAAGAACAATGGGGTGTGTGGATTAGACTACAATCTGCTCAATTGATTTATAAACAGTAAAACACTCAGTTGCTAGTTTATTGTCGATTGAATTTTGTGAACGGAGGGTGGTATACCTAATAAACTGGCCACTGAGTGTATTGATGATAAGAGAGGCAGGTAGTCTTGGTTTAGAGCATTGGGCCACAAATTGAAAGCTTGCCGGTTTGGATCTCTGAGCCGACTAGGTGGAAAATCTGTCTGCCCTTGAGTAAGGTACTTAACCCTAATTGGTCCTGTAAGTCACTCTGGATAAGAGCGTTGGCTAAAAAACATTATTTTAAATTGTTATAGTATTTGTTTATCGATCCATATTTCCAAAACCTAGTTATTCAATGTTTTTGTTTCACAGGGGACACCCCTAACCGCCGTTCCCACAGTGGGAGGGGCTTATCATCTGGGGCGCTTCAACCATATCATGTTGCTGACAAGACAGAGAAGAGTCTCTCCAGATCAGAACGTCTCAAGAAACACCAGCAGAGACGTATAGGAAAGAAACCTCACCACTGCTTCTCTGACTGTGGGAAGAGTTTTACAAGCCAGAGTGGCTTCATTATTCACACCGTAGTGAAACCGTACTGCTGCTCACAGTGTGGGAAGTGTTTCGCTGCTTCTAACACCTTCAAATCTCATCTGAGAATTCATAAAGGGGAGAGGCCTTACCCATGCCTTGATTGTGGGAAAAGATTTTCTTATTTGGGAGCCTTAAACATACACCTGCGAACACACACAGGAGAGAAGCCTTATAGCTGTGATCAGTGTGGAAAGAGCTTCAGTCAATCTGGGACCTTAAATTCACACCAGCGAACACATACTGGAGAGAAACCTTATAACTGTGATCGGTGTGGAAAGAGATTTGCTCAGTCAAGAGAGCTGACTAGACACCTGCGAACACACACAGGAGAGAAGCCTTATAGTTGTGATCAGTGTGGGAAGAGCTTTGCTCTATCAAAAGCCCTAACTATACACCAGCGTATACACACTGGAGAGAAGCCTTATAGCTGTGGTCAGTGTGGGAAAAGCTTCAATCAGTCTGGCAACCTGACAACACACAAGCTAACACACACTGGAGTGAAGCCTTATAGCTGTGGTCAGTGTGGGATGAACTTTGCTCGAGCTTCCACCCTGAATAGACACAAGCGAACACACACTGGGGAGAAGCCTTATAGCTGTGATCAGTGTGGGAAGAGCTTTGCTCTATCAGATAAACGAACTATACACCAGAGAACACACACTGGAGAGAAGCCTTATTGCTGTTATCAGTGTGGAAAGGGCTTTGCTGTAGCTTCCACCCTGATTAGACACTATCGAAAACACACTGGGGAGAAGCCTTATAGCTGTGATCAATGTGGTAAAAGCTTTGCTGTAGCTTCCACTCTGAATACACACCAGCGAACACACACTGGGGAGAAGCCTTATAGCTGTGATCAATGTGGTAAAAGCTTTGCTGTAGCTTACAACATGATTAGACACCACCGAACACACACTGCAGAGAAACATTAGATAGATATGCAGTGCAGGTAAGCCCTGTTGATCGCTGCCAACAAGCCATGTTGGGTGTGTCAAAGATCAGTGGTTGGCTAGCTAGGGGCTTCTAAAAAATGTACGTTAGCTAGAAAGCCACTGACTAACGTTAGTTGTGTGTAACGCACGTTACCTTCCTTACAGGTAAAAAGAAAACCATCATTGGACAGCATAATGACTGACATGTCATTATTGACAAGTCCTTTGTGAGCTAGCCAGCTAGATAACGTTAACTCGCCGTTCGTGTAGTCAGACTTGCTAACTTTAGCCCAGCACCAGGGCAACAGTAGTTAGTTAGCTAGCACGTCACCACGTAAATTGGACTACACGAATGTTGAGCTAATGTTAACTAACATAGCTAGCTAGCTAAACATTAGCTAAATATCCCTGCCTTGGTGGGCTAGCTAACATGTCACCACTTGGAAAAGTGTGATTACACAAACAGTGAGCTAACATTAACTAGTTGGCTAACTAGCTCACAAAGGACTTGTGGACTCGATGTTTTTCCAATACAAACTACAAAATCGGTTTTGTTCCAGAGTGCTTCTGTTGTACATGATTAGTCAAATGACCTGTGAAGTCAGTTAGACACGTCAGCAGGGATGGAAATTAAGCTATCTCAAGGCTAGTACTTTTCAGATTAGGCTAGTAGAAAAGGTGCCAAACTAGCCCGACACAGCAGTGAAATGTTGCCTTTACCAACAACGAATGCCACAGATTTAGGTCCCAAATGTGCCCCGGGTTAGTAGAAATTGCGGTCTGCTGGCCAGTGACCAAAATCCTTCAATTCCATCCCTGCATGTCAGTTATTTTCAGACGATCCCCTGTTGGTCCGTCTCAGTGACCTTGTGGCTGAGGGTTTTAACTTTCCTCTTGAGAATTAGAATCAGAAGTACAGTCATATAGCTCATTGCAAGACCTCACTTATTCGGGCAAATAGTACTCTTCACTGTCCTGATCATCTGCTCTGAACAAAAATATAAAACGCAACCATTTCAAAGATTTTACTGAGTTACAGTTCATGTAAATAAATCAGTAATTTAAATAAATTAATTCGGTCCTAATCTATGAATTTCACATGACTGAGAATACAGATATACATCTGTTGGTCACAGATACCTTAAAAAAACCTAGGGGAGTGGATGAGAAAAACAGTCAGCATCTGGTGTGACCCGCATTTGCCTCATGCAACATGATTTGTTGCAAATTTGTTGTGGCCTGTGGAATGTTGTCCCACTTAGGGCTGTGGAATGTTGTCCCACTTAGGGCTGTGGAATGTTGTCCCACTTAGGGCTGTGGAATGTTGTCCCACTTAGGGCTGTGGAATGTTGTCCCACTTAGGGCTGTGACATTTTGTCATTCGGTTATTGTTATGCAGACTGCCAGTCTCACAGTTATTAACCATTAACACGAGCATGTTTAGCATCTCCAGGTCTCCACACATACAAGCTGCCGATTCACACCTTTGAAACATCTACATTAAAAAAGTCTAAAATCTATTTAATATACACCATCACAAAAAATCCATTATTTATTTTAGTCAGGACTAACAAAATATTATGATATGAAGAAAATGTATTTCAGAAGAACAGAATATGAGTTGGCCTGCTGTATATTATCTGGCTATGCTCCATGCCATAGTTTATTTAACCCTTATTTTACCAGGTAAATAGACTGAGAACATATTCTCATTTACAGCAACGATCTGGGGAATAGTTACAGGGCAGAGGAGGGGGGATGAATGAGCTATTTGGAAGCCGGGGATGATTAGGTGACTGTGATGATATGAGGTCCAGATTGGGAATTTAGCCAGGACACCAGGGTTAACACCCCTACTCTTACAATACGTGCCATGGGATATTTTCGTGACCAGATAGTCAGGACACCCGTTTAACGTCCAGTCCGTAAGACAGCACCCTATACAGGGCAATGTCCCAAATCACTGCTCTGGGGCATTGGGATAAAAAAATGTAACCAGAGGAAAGAGTGCCTCCTAACTGGCCTTCCAACACCACTTCCAGCACCATCTGGTCTCCCATCCAGGACCAATCCTGCTTAGCTTCAGAAGCCAGCCAGCAGTGGGATGCAGGCTGGTATGCTTCCTGCAAAGGCTGTAGGCTTGTTCATTTAGCTGACAAAAGAGGCTTATAAGGCCCATGTCGTTATTTTATATTAAATTATTTTCATAGTAAGAAGAATACAATTGATCTTAGCTGAATAAAATAGGATATTTTTCCCATTCCAGAGCGAATATGAAGTGGCTTTGTTGAATGTAAAAGTGATCATTTGAAAAAAGGTCCTATACACTACTTTTAGAGTTATTTGGCAACTTTAGTTGTAAATGATAAACCTTATGTTATGATTTCAAAGACATTCTATATGGGCTGCATGATGCGATTGTAGCCTATTGATGATTTTGGGAAGTTACAAAAAAAAAAGAAGCTTGTGCTCTGTTCCTTGCCTCAGGCTGCACAGCTGGTCTTACATCAAGTGGTCAGATTTTCACCCATCAGACTATTCTCAATTTAATATTTTCTTTACTAATGTGTAAAATTGGTTCTGATTTAGAATGGCCCATTATCAAATGAACAGGAACAGGGGAAACAGACATGTCATCCTTACGCACTTGAATAGCAAATGGTGGCAGCACACCGACCAGATAGGCTACTTTCTTTCTTTTTTGCAGAGCATGTGCTTAATATGAGCAGCTGAGAAATACATATAAAAACACTTATTTCACTCCACACATCAACCACTGTTTGAGGAGCATGTGCTCTCTGCGCAACAGGAGTTATACCCCCCCCCCCCCCCCCCCCCCCAAACACTGTATGCCATGGGCTCTCCAACCCTGTTCCTGTAGCTACCCAATGCTTCATTTGGGAAAACAAGTGAAATCTGTTGGGGAACATCAAGAAGGACGAAGGCGCTCAGGAAATAAATAAAGAGAGAGGAGGAGATGGAAACATATGGGACTGAGATATTCTGAATAGCTAAAGGGAATTTTTATTTTATTTTTTTATTTCACCTTTATTTAACCAGGTAGGCTAGTTGAGAACAAGTTCTCATTTACAATTGCGACCTGGCCAAGATAAAGCAAAGCAGTTCGACACATGCAACGACACAGAGTTACACATGGAGTAAAACAAACATACAGTCAATAATACAGTAGAAACAAGTCTATATACGATGTGAGCAAATGAGGTGAGATAAGGGAGGTAAAGGCAAAAAGGCCATGGTGGCGAGGTAAATACAATGTGTCATCCTATTAAATAAAAATATGAATAGAAAAAAGTCCCTACTAAAAACAAATTCACTATAATTGTAGGCTAACTGTAAGCCGCCCTGCACTATCAATGAACCAACCGCATCGCCTAGGTCTATACATTTCCTCACAGATGTTGGAATGTAGCAAAAGGTAATCAGTTCATCTAGTATGCATAATAATACAATCCACACTCAAACACACAAGAGATCTTAAATGTTTATTTTTAACATTTATTTTCACGTTTGTCTGCCGTGTGTAATATGTGGTAGGCTAAGTATTGTATAAAGGCACAATCATCATTTTATACCGTTTTTTTGGGGGGGTGGGGGGGGGGGGTTGGCTTGGACTCATAACTCTAATATGCATATAGATGTTTTGAAATAATCATCACCTTAAAGGCTGTCCATTTTGTTGTGTTGGGCTTTGAAACAACCTGCTGTTGAATTTCTTTCTTCAAATGTATTTTCACAGTGAAGTGAGTTTTAAAAGCATGATACTGTCTTGATGATAAGTGTTTGACATCAAATGCAATTGAAAATCACATCATAGTGGCAGGTCCTACAGGCTCTAGTTCTGTCACACCTGGACTACTGTTTAGTAGGGACCTCGGAAAATTTAAATTGGCTCAGAACAGGGCAGCATGGCTGGCCCTTAGATGTACATGGAGAGCTAACATTAATATGCATGTCAATCTCTCATGGCTCAAAGTGGAGGAGAGATTGTCTTCATCACTACTTGTTTTGTAAGAAGTTTTGACAAGCTGAATGTACCACATAACCCACTACACATGCCACCAAAGGTCTCTTCACAGTCCCCAAGTCCAGAACAGCTTATTGGAGTGGCACAGTACTACATAGAGCATTGGCTACATGGAACTCTATTCCACATCAGGTAACTGATACAAGCAGTAGAATCAGATAAAAAAAACAGATACAAATAAACCTTATGGAACAGCAGGGACTGTGAAGAGACACACAGGCACAGACGCACATACACATTAAACACGCACTCTACACACACGTACACATTGATTTTGCATTATAGATATGTGATAGTAGAGAAGTGGCCTGAGGGAACACAATGTGTTGTGAAAAGTGGTATGAATTGTCATGTAATATTTTAAATTGTATATAACTGCCTTAATGTTGCTTTACCCCAGGAAGAGTAGCTGCTGCCTTGGCAGGAAGTAATGGGGATCCATAATAAATAAACCATAGAAAGCCATCTTGCCGTTTGAAAGACAATAACAAGGAATTTCTCTAATCTCATATTCAGCCTGCCACCTTCCAGCAAACCACAGCCAGTCAGAGGCTGCAAGCTATTTTAGTTGTTTATATAAATACCTTAGGATTTGTGATTTTTATTGTATTTGCCAACAATAAGACCACACGTGGACAAAATGCATTTACTATCATTGACCAAGTGATGCATCTAATAATTTACAGTTTAAATAGATTAATTACATACTGATTATACCAAAAATCTACAAAGTCTACATTTGTCATTGATTTAACATACTATATATGAGGGAATACAAACAGTTATTTTCTAGCAATAAATTATACTCCCTGAACCGCCTCACCCGCTTGAAGGAAAGTGTTGACTATGTACAGTAGGTGGCGGCACCTCAAACACCACAGAAGAAGCTGAAAAGCATCAACAGGAAGTACTTTGTTACCGTCTATCGAGTTTTCAAACCAAATAAAATTCCACGGGGTCGTTCTGATGTAAAAATTAGTTTCAATGAGACGTTTGTTTGTGACAACTTAAATCCAGTTTTGATATTTAAAAGGACGTTTGATTGCGCTGTTCTTTATCTGAACGCTTTGATAAGGAACGTAACTCTACCGTACACCTTTACTTTCATGTTTTTTTATTTGAAGAAAGAATCGCTTCCAAAATGGATCGGGTAAGTTTGGTTGACTGTTATCAACAGTGTCCTTACTGTGGTGTATACAACGTCTAGGTCTCGTTTCCTTTGACCTTCCACATCTATGCGTTCCCGTTGAACGTCTAGACAACATAAATCAGGGTGGTTATTTCAGCAAAGTAGCCCACTAGTCAATCGCGCACACATTGATGATACAAGCAATGTTTAGCAGGTTAAGTCAGAACCATGGAGAAATAATTAAGCATAGACTACACCAGTGATTTATATAAACTCTGTATTGCTGATGATATGTATTGGCCATTGAGAGGCTACACCAGTGATTTATATAAACTCTGTATTGCTGATGCTATGTATTGGCCATTGAGAGGCTACACCAGTGATTTATATAAACTCTGTATTGCTGATGAAATGTATTGGCCATTGAGAGGCTACACCAGTGATTTATATAAACTCTGTATTGCTGATGAAATGTATTGGCCATTGAGAGGCTACACCAGTGATTTATATAAACTCTGTATTGCTGATGATATGTATTGGCCATTGAGAGGCTACACCAATGATGCATGTTACGTCTCACTTTTGCAACATTTTTCATATTATTTAGTTCTATTCCATTATGTTGTAGTCACGCTGAGTATGCATTGGTTGAAGCTCAATGATAAAGTACAATTTCCCTACCATCATATCAAAGCCATTATGACGCCAATGTCGATGAAATCTCGCAAATTAGCTTGATTGGATAAACACAACACACTCCCCACCTCATCATGATCTGTCCAGCCGTTACGGAGTACCATATACCGGATTTCTAGTAGGGTCTTTAGCAATTGAGTTTTCAGAGTATTTTCTACGCCCACATGCCTCAAGTCTAGAAGTCAGATTTAAAACAAGCATATAGCTACCATAAAGTGACCATGTCATTTAAAAAATGTCGGATTGACTAAATGTGTAGGTTCAACAGATTTTATTACATTTTATAAATAATCGCTCTCACAAGCATAATTCTGTCCATTAGGAACCAACAATGAGCTCCTTTTTTTATAGCATTTGACAATGCTGACATATTTCAGCCGAATCTCAGAGTTCTATCTGAACGAGTCAGAAACTGTTGTTCTGCAAAAACACAGCTGCTATTAGCTAACATTAGCTTGCTTGTCCAAAGTCCAACAGCTAGCCTCTGCAAATAGCTAACAGCTGAAAGCTAGCTAATGAACAGGCAAATAAATGTATCTAGCTATATTTGTTTACGGAAGATTTGTTACACAAATAACTTCAGCCATACTACCTTGCAATGCAATTTGGCTTTTACAACACTAGCTAGCTACTCTGTAGTCCAAGCTACGGTAAGATCTTGCCATATTTCACTGTCAGACAGGACACAAGTCAAACTGTAGCTGAGAAAACAATACGAATGCAAAGAGCATGTTGTCCACTGCAGTGAGCAAATGCTTGCCTGCTAACATCAGGACAAACTCACCAGTTCCGAACATCCAGAATAGATTCTATTATGCTCCTTCTCTCGTCTTCCTGACATTTTAATCCACATCTGTGTAGATCAACAGTGCCAAACGAACAACTGCCATTTGACCGGCTTGATTATTTTTCCAACTCTGATCTGGATGGTGGACTAGCCCACGTGTTGGATATTTGCACTGCCGTTCTAGTGGTGAGGCGCTAATGAGGGCAAGAAAATATGTTATGAAATATTTGTTTTTCTTCTGAATGACATGTATTGCTCGAAAGGTTTAAGGAAATACAGGCAGGCTCCACATTTCTACAAGAAAAAAAACGCCCGGTCAATGAATCATGATGGTCTTGCTTTCATAAACACTGAACAAAAATATAAATGCAACATGTAAAGTGTTGGTCCCATGTTTCATGAGCTGAAACAAAAGATCCCACAAAAAGCTTATTTCTCTTTTTTTTTTTTTTTTGCAGAAATGTGTTTACATCTCGGTTAGTGAGCCTTTCTCCTTTACAAGATAATCCATCCACTTGACAGGTGTGGCATATCAAGAAGTTGTTATAAAAGGCCACTCTAAAATGTGCGGTTTTGTCACACAAAACAATGCCACAGATGTCTCCTAGTTTTGAGTGAGCGTGTAATTGGCATGCTGACTGCAAGAATGTCGAGCAGCGCTGTTGGCAGAAAATGTACTGTTAATTTCTACCATATGCCGCCTCTAACGTTGTTTTAGAGAATTTGGCAGTACCTCCAACCAGGCCTGACAATTGCAGACCATGTGTATTTTGCGGGTGAGCGGCGTGCTGATGTCAACATTGTGAACAGAGTGCCCCATGGTGGCGGTGGGGTTATGTTATGGGCAGCCTTATCTACGGACAACAAACACCATTGCATTTAATCGATTGTCAATTTGAATGCACAAAAATACAGCGATGAGATCTTTAGGCCCATTGTGAAGACCTTTTTTTTTAAGGTAGCTGTAACCAACAGATGCATGTTTGTATTCTCAGTCGTGTGGGATCCATAGATTAGGGCCTAATGAAGTTATTTCAACTGAATCATTACCTCATGTGTACTAAAATATTTGAAATGGCGTTATGTACTTGTTCAGTGTCATTTTTTGGGGGCGGCAGGGTAGCCTAGTGGTTAGAGCGATGGACTAGTAACCGAAAGGTTGCAAGTTCGAATCCCCGAGCTGACAAGGCACATAGTGTTACATGTTTTATAGTGTTACATCATATTTTATATGTAACACTATAAATATTTTATAGTGTTAAATAATGGTTTCTTTGTATCTGCAGGAACAGTCCTACATGGCCCTCACGCTAGCTCCACTTCTACCTACATAATATGTTAAGGAATCCCTAGTTATCTTTCCTTCCTCCCTAACTGTGTACTTGTTCACTTTCCTTCACTGATTTGAAAGGAAATGTATGTTATAAAACATATGGTGGAAACTCCCCCCTAGCACATGACTCTGCCAATTGTCTTTGGTGCAATTTTCACAAGTATGTGGTACATTTTCACAACTCTAAGCACAAAAATCTGTTTCAAAACTCTTAGGCCATTTTCAGTTGATTACTTTTGAAAATATCTTCCTGTTGTTTGTTAAGACATTATCTGAATGTTGTTGATACGCTGTAAACCAACAATTTTAGATGAGGATGCTGTTACAGTAACAAGTCACATAGAAAAGTGGATCTTGAACAATGTTGCATGGGGCAGAAATTTCACCAGGCTACACAATACCTTTTTACTGTAGGTGTCTACTACATGTTACAATACCCCCATATCTGATGGTTTCTTCTATGTATGTACTGTATAAGGATACTGAAACTATGAGACTGACATTTTTCTCAATATGCTCCAAGTGGGATAACTAGCAGCAGTAGTTCTGGTGTTTAGGTTTTTCATCACTGGTTATTTGAACAAACCATGATTTAGCAGGTGTTACCATCTTTCACATTTCGGAAGGGGAGGGGACATTCTTGAGAGAGACTGGGGAGCTCCTCATTCCGGTTCCACTCCTCGTTCTAACATCTCCTAATCTCTCCTATCGTGTATGAACCCAGAACTGAATAGAGCGGCTGACCATTTACGTGAGACTTTAGTTCTGGGTTAACCAAGACTAACTCAGGGGTGAAAGATGTGTTCAACTCCAATGAATGCTCAATCAAGGTTCTGAACATAAAATGGGGAATTCCAAGTGTCATCAGTTTTGGCATTTGTACTAAGAGTAAAAAAATATATATAAACCACTTCCGTTTGAAAACATCTGTACATTTGTGGAAAGTAGTGAACAATTACACACTAAAAGAGAAAGGAGATATAACGATGCACCAATCAGAGATTTAGACTAAACTAATCAAATGTTTGGTCTAATGATATTCTATGTACAATTCTTCCTGTGGTCACCAGGACAGAGCTAGCCCGTCCCCCTCCAGCCTGCCGGAGTCCCCTGGTCGCAACTCTCCTGATATCGCCTTACTGCTGGGTCTGAAGAGCCTGTCTGTGCGGCTGGTCGACTGCAGGAAAACACCAGGGCAGAGTGGAACTTTGAGAGGGGGGCACGAGGAGGAAGACTTCATTTCACCGAGTAAGAACAATGGTGTGTGTGGATTAGACTGCAATCTGTTTCTGCAACTTCTGTTAATTGATTGATAAACAATATATACTCATTGGCCAGTTTATTATAGTTTATTTATCTAGTACCTGATCGGACCCCCCTTTTCCTCCAGAACATCCTGAATTCTTCAGGGTATGGATTCTACAAGGTGTCGGAAACATTCCCCGGTGATATTGGTCCATGCTGACGCAATGGAATCACACAGTTGCTGCAGATTGGACGGTGGCACATTCGTGCTGCCAACAGTCCGTTCCATCTCATCCCAAAGATACTCTATTGGGTTTAGTCAGCACTGTGGCGTTAAAATGTTGCTGAATTGGTATCAAGGGACCTAACTTGTGCCAGGAAAAACATTCCCCACACCAGTACACCATCACCAACATCCTGTATCATTGACAACCGGCTGTGCCATGAACTCATCCTGATTACACCCAGTCCTGACTCTTATCAGCATGACACAACAGGAACTGGGATTCGCCGGACCAGGTAATGTTTTTACACTCCTTAATTGTCCAGTGTTGGTGATTGCGTTCTTACTGGAGTAGCTTCTTCTTGTTTTTAGCTGATAGTAGTGGAACAGTGTAGTCGTCTGCTGAAATAGCTCATCAGTGACGAGGATCGATGAGTTGTGCGTTCCAAGATGCACACCACGGTTGTACTGCGCCGTTATTTTTTTGCACAATTCTTGCCATTCTCCTTCGACCTCTCTCGTCAACGAGCTGTTTTCCCCCACAGCACTACCTCTGACTGGATGTTTTTTGTTTGTGGCACCGTTCTTGGTAAACCCTAGACACTGTCGTGCGTGAAAAGTCCAGGAGGTCGGACGTTTCTGAGATTCTGGATCCAGCTCACTTGGCATCGACACTCAGGTCGCTTACGTCACTTGTTTTGCCAATTCTAATGTTCAATCAAACAGGAACTGAATGCCTGTCTACCTGCTTTATATAGCAAGCCACAGCCGCGTGACACTGTCTCTAGGATTGGTCTATTTTCATGAACGGGGTAGTGTACCTAATAAACTGGCTACTGAGTGTAGATTGATGGTGATATGTTTATGGACCCATATTTCCAAAAACTATTCATTCAATGTCTTTGTTTTGCAGGGGACACCCTAAACTATCGCTCTCTCAATGGTAGGGACTTATTTGGGGAGCCTCAACAACATGTTTGTGACAAGATAGAGAAGAGTCTCTCCCGATCAGAACACCTCAAAAAGCACAGACATACAGGGAAGAAACCTCACCACTGCTGCTCTGACTGTGGGAAGAGTTTCACTAGCAGGAGTGGTTTCATAATGCACCAACGGAGTCACACCGGAGAGAAACCGTACTGCTGCTCTCAGTGTGGGAAGAGTTTTGCTGCTTCTAACGCCTTCAAATCTCATCTGAGAATTCATACAGGAGAGAAACCTTACATATGCTCACAGTGTGGGAAGAGTTTTGCTGCTTCTAGCACGTTCAAATCTCATCTGAGAATGCATACAGGGGAGAAGCCTTACCCCTGCCTTGATTGTGGTAAAAGCTTTGCTAACACGGGAATTCTAACCATACACCAGCGTGTACACACTGGAGAGAAGCCTTATAGCTGTAATCAGTGTGGGAAGAGCTTTGCTCGGTCAGGAGAGCTGACTACACACCTGGTAACACACACTGGAGAGAAGCCTTATGTCTGTCTATGTGGGAAGAGCTTTGCTCTATCAGGACACCTGAATAGACACCAGCGAACACACACTGGAGAGAAACCTTATAGCTGTGATCAGTGTGGGAAGAGCTTTGCGCTATCAGAACACCTGAATAGACACCAGCGAACACACACTGGAGAGAAACCTTATAGCTGTGATCAGTGTGGGAAGAGTTTCAGTCTATCATGGACCCTAAATACACACCAACGAACACACACCGGAGAGAAACCTTATGTCTGTCTATGTGGAAAGAGCTTTGCTCATTTAGGGCCAATGAAAAAACACCAGAAAGCAGAAATGTGCCATATTTCCTCTCCCTCCTATCTGACACTGGATCCAGATCACTAAATAAAGGATCAATAGAAAACATCTAGTGAACAGTCATATCCATCTCCTATTCTTAGACAGTTGCCTTAGTCTGATCACCATGGTAACCTCTGGAGCATAATATGCAACTCTGATCTCGGATCAGGTCTCCCCTGTGTCTGTAATATCGCACATTGGGATTTGAATGGATAAATGTTATCATAGAATGTCATAGTCAACGTGTGTGTTTACGTACTCCTAAAACTAATCAATGACGCATTGAATAATAATATTCATGAGGTCCAGGTAAGATCTATGTGTACTGTGTCTTGTGACAACGGTTAATGTAATAACTTTTAGATTTATAATGTAATAAAACCGGTAAATGTAACATCTTGTTGGTTAATATGATACAATGTTAAATTGTTATAGTAATAACTTTTCTATTTAATGTACTTTATATGAAAAATGTAATAACTTCAACCGATCATGTAATAACACCTAAACCAATGTTTAATGTGTTACTTCACTAATGTGTATACTATACACATACCACCCTCCACCAATTACAAACCCACACACACAAACCTATGCACCTGTACTCACACACAAATACACAGTTTCATCATCAAGTTGTATTGGTCACATGCACATATTTAGCAGATGTTATTGGTCACATACACATATTTAGCAGATGTTATTGCAGATGTATGAATGCTTGTGTCCCTAGCTCCAACATTGCAGTTATATCTAACAATACACAAAAATACACACATCTAAAATTAAAAGAAAGGAGTTATTGAAATGTACACAACTGCACAATCACAATCACACACAATTATCTTTTATTTTTACTGAATTAATCTGTAGGCCTTATGGTCAATGAGCCAGGGGGCTCAGTCGGGGTGAAAATGTCTCATAGACCTTAAAATAAAATGAATCACTGTGTCCCTGGAGTGTAAAATGTGTTCTATCATTGCAGCAATGGTACCTTTTCTGTGTGTTTATCACTATTTCTATTCATCCCTCCATCCCTCAGTTTGCCCATAGGGTAAAACCCCTATGACAACGTCAGCATACAGTACATCAGGTTATTACTCATGTTTACCCTTTAATCATATATCATTAGAAATATTAGATTCATAGCTGTCCATCAGACACATCTTCAGAATGTTCAAATCAACAGAAATGTGAACTTTTAAATCTAGGATGCATATCAGAATTGCCTGTCATTGCTTTAAAAATAAAAATGATACATTTTTAACTTGATTTGACAAGTGGTTCTGAAACGCCATAAAAATTACCTTTAAAAAGTGGCCAGGCCTCGGACGGGGAGAACCCCAAACCGCACCCCCACCCCATCATTGGCTACCACCTCCACCCTGATCTCCACTCTTCAGAGGTCACTCCATGCCTCAGGACTTTGATGTCAACATAAGAGCGAGAAAAAGATTCAAATAGACAAACATACTTTGATAATGTAATGTATTTATCAGATTGACGAAACAAGACAAAAATACACATTTGGAAAATGAGAAGATCATTGAAGCAAATTAAAAAGAGTAAGGGATCAAGTATGGACTGTTGCCAGAAGAATGTGAAGAGTGAAGAACATTTTGACTCTGACTCCAATATTACGTGATGCTAAAGACCCATAATTGTATCAATGAATCTAGTCAAGGTAACAAGCCTTGAGTCACCACTCAGAATACTATAATATGCAAGTGTCTAGGTTTACCATTATGCATTTATTAAAAGACTAAAGGGACAAGAGCTAATATCTTGCAATCAATAATCTAGCATTAAAGGTAAGAATCTCTGGATTAACTATCTAATATTAGCTAATTGTAGTAATGAATAAATTGGCTACATTTCTTTAAATTGACAATTCTGTGACCTGTCATGGGCAAGATTTGAAATGACAATACCTGTCAGCTGGAGATGATGTGCAGGAGCTTTTAAGGAGTTGTTGTCTTGCATGATGTCTGCTGTTATGCTAGTTAGCATTTGATGGGGGGAGGTACTTCCCGTATAAACACAAGCTCCCTTCCTTGACTACTTCCTTCCAGCAGTGTGTATCAGGGACATTCCTAGATGTGAGAAGTGTGCAGGAGGACCTGAGAGAAAGGAATGTGTAGTATTGATGTAAAAAGTTGTGTGTATAAACTGTAGGGGTACACATGGTGCTGGAGATCAGATGTGTCCGGTGAGAGAAAGACAGGTTGAGGTTACCAGGATCACAGTAGTGTAGAAGGTGTTGTATGCTGAGGCAGTGAAGAGAGTAGCAGAGGAAGATGGGTCCAGGGTGAAGGATCCTGAGAGGATACCTGTGATTAGGCGGAGGTCAATAGAGAGTGATAGGAATGACATGCTACAGAAAGGTTGTTTTGTTTTAATAGCCATGGTTGTCAACTGTACCACAGTAATAGAATGTAAAACAGAGTGGATAGATGTTGTGGTGGCAGCTGTTGAGAAGTACTTGGGTGTACAATATTTTACTGCAGAGTTACAAGGTGTTTTGAAGGATAATATCCCATCCTCCCAGGCTGTTGGCCTGGTGTAGGATCAGAGGGCCAAAGATGTGGAATAATTATGAAGTTTTAATGGGTGTAGGGTTAGTTGGCTGGGCAATTTGTCACGAAGTGTAATGAAAATAGTAAGCTGATAAAAAAGACAAATCAGTAGGTGGCAGCATGCACCAATAATAATTGTATGCAAACCGCCATAATACCGAAGAAGAAGACGTTTTGTTGCTTTTCAACAGCCCTTCTCGCAGGAAGTGTGAATGCCCTAACATCTAGCACGGTTGCATTGCTGTAAAATTCCACTGAGGACGTCGGATTGAACATACATTGGGTTTTACTGGTTCGCTGCACGGATAGCGCTGCTGTAATCAGTCTGGTATTTTATAGGCTTCCTTTACTGGACCTTAGTTTTAATTGTCTATCTGGACTCTTGAAGAGGACGTTGTTCCAACAGACTCTCGGGTAGAGTTAGACGATAACAGATAACAGGATTCTTGGTGAATAGGGCTTTAAACGTTTTTACTTTAATAGATCAGGTCAAATCTATGTGAGATTAGCCTACATCACATTTATTTGTCACCACTAAAGTTTTGATATTGAAAAGGACGTCTGATCGCTCTGATCTGGCTGTTTTTTTTTAAAAAATCTGAATTCTGCAACAAAGAAAGTAACTGTAGTGTAGGCTAGCTACAGATTTACTGTCATGTTTTTATTTGAAGAAAGAATAGCTTCCACGATGGATCGGGTAAGTTTGGTTTACTTTTATTAACAATTTGCTTACTGTGGTGTATAACATGTCTAGGCCTAGTTGTCATCTTCTGACCTTCCAAATCCATGTGTTTCATTTGAACAGCTGGACAAAATAAACAATTGTGGAAATTGTGGAAAACGAGGGATATTTTGTCTTAGCCTAAAGCACACAGATTGATACAAGGCAATGGCAGGTTAAGTCAGAACCATGGAGAAATGAGCCTACATCTTGCAGTAACGGTGTGTGGGTAAAGTCACCGGGAAGCCAAGGCAGAAAAATAGCCATATTACAACCTGTGTGTTGTGATAATTGTGTTTGCTCTATAACCTGTTAGTTCATATGCCTTGACACAGCCGAGACAAGAATACAGTGGCAGAATAAATTCAACCACAACCTTTTCAATCATAAAACCGGTGAAACCCACAAAACATTTTGTATTTAACAAACAGTTGCATGACCTACAGCATGGTCAAGCCAATTAATGTTTCCGACATTTTCGAACTACTAAATAACTATTGATTTAGTTACCGCAAGTCACAAAGAAAACGGGCTGCCTGCACTACCTCAGGTGCACATTTCTGTCCATTACGAACCAATGATGTCAAATCAAAGTTTATTTGTCACGTGCGCCAAATACAACAGGTGTAGACAATACAATGAAATGCTTACTTACAGGCTCTAGCCAAAATATTAGGTGAACAATAGGTAAATAAAACAACAGTAAAAAGACAGTTGAAAATAACAGTAGCAAGGCTATATACAGACACTGGTTAGTCAGGCTGATTTGAGGTAGAATGTTCATGTAGATATGGTTAAGTGGCTATGCAGATATGATGAACAGAGAGTGGCAGTAGCGTAAAGGAGGGGTTGGTGGGTGGAGGGACACAATGCAGATAGTCTGGGTAGCCAATGTGCGGGAGCACTGGTTGGTCAGGCCAATTGAGGTCGTATGTACATGAATGTATAGTTCAAGTGACTATGCATATAAGATAAACAGAGTAGCAGCAGCGTAAAAGAGGGGTTGGGGGCACACAATGTAAATAGTCCAGGTTGCCATTTGATTACCTGTTCAGGAGTCTATTGGCTTTTGGGTAAAAACTGTTGAGAAGCCTTTTTGTCGTAGACTTGGCACTCCGGTACTGCTTGCCATGCGGTAGCAGAGAGAACACTCTATGACTGGGGTGGCTGGGGTCTTTGACTATTTTTATGGCCTTTTTCTGACACTGCCTGGTGTAGAGGTCCTGGATGGCAGGCAGCTTTGCCCCAATGATGTACTGGGCCGTATGCACTATCCTCTGTAGTGCCTTGCGGTCGGAGGCCGAGCAATTGCCGTGCCAGGCAGTGATGCAACCTGTCAGGATACTCTCGATGTTGCAGCTGTAGAACCTTTTGAGGATCTGAGGACCCATGCCAAATCTTTAGTTTGCTGAGGGGAAATAGGCTTTGTCGTGCCCTCTTCACGACTGTCTTGGTGTGTTTGGACCATTCTAGTTTGTTGATGTGGACACCAAGGAACTTGAAGCTCTCAACCTGCTCCACTACAGCCCCGTCGATGAGAATGGGGACGTGCTCGGTCCTCCTTTTCCTGTAGTCCACAATCATCTCTTTAGTCTTGGTTACGTTGTGCTACCCTTTTTGTAGCATTTCTGATGTAGCTGAAAATAAATTAGTAATATCTCAGTTCTATCTAAAGGGTCAGCAACTTGGTTGCTTGGTAACAATACAGCTGCTATTAGCAAACGTTAGCTTTCTTGTCCAAAGTCCAGCAGCTAGCCTCTGTAGCTAACGAACAGGCAAAGAAAGGTAACTAACTGTAATTGTTTATTGAAGGTTTGTTACACAAATGACTTCAGCCATTAGTTAGCCAGCAGACAAGAACTGGTGACAACAATAGCTAGTTCATGTCTAAACGGCAGTCCTAACGTTACATTTTTTTTCTCCACAAAACATAATTAGCTAGCTACATCAGTTAAACAAAATTGTCATGCAGCTACCTTATAATGCATTCCATGGACTTTTTCAACATGTCGTGGTAATTATTCTAATCAAAAGGAGAGACTTTTATATTTCTACAAAAACATCCAACTTTATTAATAATTACTGCAGTAATGGAGGGTTAAGGGTCACCAGATGGTATAGAGCAAAAAGCCCAAATAAGCAGGGTTAGGTTACTACTTTTTATAGTCCTCCTGAGTCCTCATAAGTAACAGATTTGTGAAATTACACAAGGGTACAGACAGTAACAGACAGCAAGATTTACATGGCGCCAAATGTCTGTCTCGGTCATTTACTGCTTGTCGTATTATAATTTATGTATAAACATGGGACACTGGGTCCTTCCCACAACAGATGAAGTCCAGTGTCCATTTGCGATGTGGAAGAGAAACTGGAGGGAGAGTTCCCCTGGCCCTGGCAGACCAGCATTTCACACAGACACCAATCATGCAGTGGAATGTAGTCTTTAGGTCTTATCACCAAGGCATCATAAATCAACTGCCAGCATTAAGCCTCAGAGGCTCCTCTCAGGCCAACAGACAGTGTGAAAGTACTAATTGAAGAATATTCTAATAAAAGGTCATTTGAATAACAATGTTGTAATTTATACCACAAACACTAGCTAGCTACTCCATAGTCCAAGCTATGGTAAACGCTAGCTAGCTACTCCATAGTCCAAGCTATGGTAAGATCTTGCCATTTTTCACTGTCAGACAGGACATAACTCAAACTGTAGCTGAGAAAACAAATCAAGTCAGATTGTATTGGTCCATGCACATACTTATCAGATCTTATTGAGGGTGTAGTTAAATCCTTGTGTTCCTAGTTCCAACAGTGCAGTAACATCTAACAATTCACAACAATAACGTTACACATCTAAAGGAATGGAATTCAGAAATATATAAATATCAGTCCAGAGTATAAATACAGTACATTCATAAGTATGTGGACACCCCTTCAAATTATTGGATTTGGCTATTTCAGCCACACCCGTTGCTGACAGGTGAATAAAATTGAGCACACAGCCATGCAATCTCCATAGACAAATATTGGCAGTAGAATGGCCTTACTGAAGACCTCGGTGACTTTCAACGTGGCATCACCATAGGATGCCACCTGTCCAACATGTCAGTATGCCAAATTTCTGCCCTGCTAGAGCTTCCCCGGTTAACTGTAAGTGCTGTTATTGTGACGTAGAAACATCGAGGATTAACACTGGCTCCATGGAGAACTGGTACGCCACACAATATCTGAGTCTGACCGCCGAGGACTAAAGCGCATAGCCTGTAAAAATCATCTCTTTTGCAACCCTCCCTACCGAGTTCCAAACTGCCTCTGGACGCAACGTCAGCACAATAACTGTTCGTCTGGAGTTTCATGAAATGGCTTTCCATAGCTGAGCAGCTGCACACAAGCCTAAAATCACCATGCGCAATGCCAAGCGTCGGCTGGAGTGGTGTAAGGCTCACCGCCGAACGACAAATCTGGGTTTGGCAGGGGGGAGAATGCTGCCTGCTGTAATACATATTGCCAACTGTGAAGTTTGGTGGAGGAGGAATAATTGGCAGGAACCAAGGATTATTTAACATTTAGAAAATATGAACATTTTCTCTTCACATGATAACATTTTCCATCACAGGACGTAGAGACATTATGTGGATGGAATATTTACTATATCTGTAGAATACGTAGGATCTAATAGTGTGTGTGTGCGCAGTGCTGTGAAAACGTATTTGCCCCCTTCCTGATTTCTTATTTTTTTGCACATTTGTCACACTTAAATGTTTCAGATCATCAAACAACTTTAAATATTACACAAATAACCCAAGTAAACACAAAATGCATTTTAAGTGATGATTTCATTTATTAAGGGAAAAAAGCTATGCGAACCTTCATGGCTTATGTGAAAAAGCAATTGCCCCCTAAACCTAATAATTGGTTATGCCACCCTCGGCAGCAACAACTGCAATCAAGCATTTGAGATAACTGGCAATGAGTCTTTCACATCGTTGTGGAGGAATTTTGGCCTACTCTTCTTTGCAGAATTGTTTTAATTCAGCCACATTGGAGGGTTTTTTAGCATGAACCGCATTTAAGGTCACGCCACAGCATCTCAATCGGATTCAAGTCCGGACTTTGAGTGGGCCACTCCAAAACCTTCATTTTTGTTTTTTTAAGCCATTCAGAGATGGACTTCCTCTGATTTAGTTAAACTCCAAAGGGATTTGGAGTTTCCTTCATTAAACAGTCCAAAATCACATTACACAATTTCACAAACAGTATCATCCTCACTCATTCATCTTATACAACAATTAGATGTAAGTCTCATATCTGAGGCTATTGTATAAACAGCGTTATGGTAATGTGGCCGTATTGTTTCACAAAATTGTACCATTATGGACCAGTTCGTAGCTGGATTCTTCACCGATCTTTTATATTCTTTATACAAAAGAAATTCCTTTGTTCTCTCTATGAAAATTCACTCTCTCTCTCTATACTGTGGCCATGAGAAGATAATCTCCTCCAGGAATTTACGACCTCTCTGACCACAGCAGCCTAGTTGTAGGAGACAGAGAGAGGGGGATGGTGCTGGCAGGGGGATGGTGCTGGCAGGGGGATGGTGCTGGCAGGGGGGGTGGTGCTGGCAGGGGGGGTGGTGCTGGCAGGGGGGTGGTGCTGGCAGGGGGGTGGTGCTGGCAAGGGGGTGGTGCTGGCAAGGGGGTGGTGCTGGCAGGGGGGGTGGTGCTGGCAGGGGGGGTGGTGCTGGCAGGGGGGTGGTGCTGGCAGGGGGGGTGGTGCTGGCAGGGGGGGTGGTGCTGGCAGGGGGGTGGTGCTGGCAGGGGGGGTGGTGCTGGCAGGGGGGGTGGTGCTGGCAAGGGGGTGGTGCTGGCAGGGGGGTGGTGCTGGCAGGGGGGGTGGTGCTGGCAGGGGGGGTGGTGCTGGCAGGGGGGGTGGTGCTGGCAGGGGGGGTGGTGCTGGCAGGGGGGGTGGTGCTGGCAGGGGGATGGTGCTGTTAGGGGGATGGTGCAGAGCTGTGTCCAAAGAGGGCAAAGTCATGACACTGCCATGGATGCTATTTTTGCCCAGTGTCTTTCTTAAGGTCAGTGTTCATGACTCAACCATAACTGAGGAAAGTGAGGCCTGCAGTTCTTTTAGATGTTGATGTGGGTCCTTTTGTGACCTCTTGGATGAGTCGTCGCTGCGCTCTTGGGGTAATTTTGGAAGGCTGGCCACTCCTGGGAAGGTACACCACTGTTCCAAATTCTCCATGTGTGAATAATGTCTCTCACCGTGGTTCGCTGGAGTCCCACAGCTTTAGAAATGGCTTTGTAACCCTTTCCAGACTGATAGATGTCAATGACTTTGTTTCTCATCTGTTCCTGAATTTCTTTGGATCGCGGCATGATGTCTTACTTTTTGAGATCTTTTGACCTACTTCACTTTGTCAGACAGGTTCTATTGAAGTGATTTATTGATTCAACAGGTCTGGCAGTAATCAGGCCTGGGTGTGGCTCGTGAAATTTAACTCAGCTTTCCAATGTGATTAACCACAGTTAATTCATGATGTAACTAATGGGGGCAATTACTTTGTCACATAGAGCCATGAGAGTTCGGATAGCTTTTTTCCCTTAGTAAATAAAATGATCACTTAAACTGAATTTTGTGTTTACTTGGGTTATCTTTGTATAATATTACAATTAGTTTGATCTGAAACATTTAAGTGTGACAAAAAAATAAGAAATCAGGAAGGGGGCAAATACTTTTTCACAGCACAGTATATATACAGGACTAGTTGAATAGGATGGACTTGACTAGAATACAGGACTAGTTGAATAGGATGGACTTGACTAGAATACAGGACTAGTTGAATAGGATGGACTTGACTAGAATACAGGACTAGTTGAATAGGATGGACTAGAATACAGTATATACAGGACTAGTTGAATAGGATGGACTAGAATACAGTATATACAGGACTAGTTGAATAGGATGGACTAGAATACAGTATATACAGGACTAGTTGAATAGGATGGACTAGAATACAGTATATACAGGACTAGTTGAATAGGATGGACTTCACTAGAATACAGTATATACAGGACTAGTTGAATAGGATGGACTTGACTAGAATACAGTATATACAGGACTAGTTGAATAGGATGGACTTGACTAGAATACAGGACTAGTTGAATAGGATGGACTTGACTAGAATACAGTATATACAGGACTGGTTGAATAGGATGGCCTTGACTAGAATACAGTATATACAGGACTAGTTGAATAGGATGGCCTTGACTAGAATACAGGACTAGTTGAATAGGATGGCCTTGACTAGAATGCAGTATATACAGGACTAGTTGAATAGGATGGCCTTGACTAGAATACAGTATATACAGGACTAGTTGAATAGGATGGACTTGACTAGAATACAGGACTAGTTGAATAGGATGGCCTTGACTAGAATACAGGACTAGTTGAATAGGATGGCCTTGACTAGAATGCAGGACTAGTTGAATAGGATGGACTAGAATACAGTATATACAGGACTAGTTGAATAGGATGGACTTGACTAGAATACAGTATATACAGGACTAGTTGAATAGGATGGACTTGACTAGAATACAGGACTGGTTGAATAGGATGGACTTGACTAGAATACAGTATATACAGGACTAGTTGAATAGGATGGACTTGACTAGAATACAGGACTGGTTGAATAGGATGGACTTGACTAGAATACAGTATATACAGGACTAGTTGAATAGGATGGACTAGAATACAGTATATACAGCTATAGTTGAATAGGATGGACTTGACTAGAATACAGTATATACAGGACTAGTTGAATAGGATGGACTTCACTAGAATACAGTATATACAGGACTAGTTGAATAGGATGGACTTGACTAGAATACAGTATATACAGGACTAGTTGAATAGGATGGACTTGACTAGAATACAGTATATACAGGACTAGTTGAATAGGATGGACTTGACTAGAATACAGTATATACAGGACTAGTTGAATAGGATGGACTAGAATACAGTATATACAGGACTAGTTGAATAGGATGGACTTGACTAGAATACAGTATATACAGGACTAGTTGAATAGGATGGACCTGACTAGAATACAGTATATACATATGAAGTGGGTAAAACAGGATGTAAACATTATTAAAGTGACCAGTGTTCCATGTCTATGTACAAATCGCAGCAGTCTCTAAGGTGCATGGTAGCGCAACCGGGTGGTAGTCAGCTAGTGACAAGTTCAGGGCAGGGTACTGGGTGGAGGCCGGCTAGTGATGGCTATATAACAGTTTGATGGCCTTGAGAGAGAAGCTGTACTGACCTCGCCTTCTGGATGATAGTGGTGTGAACAGGCGGTGGCTCGGGTGGTTGATGAACGTGATGATCTTTTTGGCCAACCTGTGACATTGGGTGCTGTCAGTGTCTTGGAGGGCAGGCATTGTGCCCCGGTGATGCATTGGGCAGACCGCACCACCCTCTGGAGAGCCCTGAAGTTGTGAATGGTGCAGTTACCATACCAGGCGGTGATTCAGCCAGACAAGATGCTCTCAATGGTGCATCTGTAAAAGTTTGTGGGTCTTAGGGGCCAAGCTGAATTTCTTCAGCCTCCTGAGGTTGAAGAGGTGCTGTTCAGTCTTCTTCACCACACTGTCTGTGTGGATGGAAATCTTGCTTGTTTGTAGGTGACCAAATACTTATTTTCCACCATAATTTGCAAATAAATTCATAAAAAATCCTACAATGTGATTTTCTGGATTTTTTTCCCCTCATTTTGTCTGTCATAGTTGAAGTGTACCTATGATGAAAATTACAGGCCCCTTTTTAAGTGGGAGAGCTTGCACAATTGGTGGCTGACTAAATACTTTTTTGCCCCACTGTATATATACCACTTCCATATGAAAAATCTGCCAAAGTGATTGAAAATGTTGTGGAAAGTAGTGATCAGTGATGCCCTTCAGGAGAAATGCGATATTACAAGTATGCACCAATCAATCAGAGATTCAGACTAAAGTAATAAAATGTTTGGTCTAATGATATTCCATGTACAATACTTCCTGTGGTCACCAGGACAAAGCTAGTCCGTCCCCCTCCAACCTGCCGGAGTCCCCTGGTCACAACTCTCCTGGTAGCGCCTTACTGCTGGATCTGAAGAGGGTGTCTGTGTGGCTGGTCGACTGCAGGAAAACAGCAGGGCAGAGTGGAACTGTGAGAGAAGGACACGAGGAGGAGGGAGATTTGATTTCATCAAGTAAGAACAATGGGGTGTGTGGATGAAACTACAATCTGATTCTGCAACTTCTGTTAATTCATTCATAAACAGTAAACACTCAGTGGCCAGTAAATTATCGATCGTTTTGTGAATGGAGGGGGTGTACCTAATAAACTGACCAATGAGTGTATATTGATGATAAAGACAGCAGGTTGTCTAGTAGTTAAAAGCATTGGGCCACTAATCGAAAAGTTGCTTGTTAAAATCTCTGAGCCAACTAGGTAAAAAAATCTGTCTGTGTGCCCTTGAGAAAGGTACAAAACCCTAAATGCTCCTGTAAAGTCGCTCTAGAGAAAAGCGTCTGCTAAATAACAAAAAGAAAGTGTTTATGGCCCATATTTCCAAAACCTATTATTCAGTGTCTTTGTTTCACAGGTGACACCCCTAACCGTCATTCTCTCAGTGGGAGGAGCTTATCATCTGGGGAGCCTCAACAACATGTTACTGACGTGACAGAGAAGAGTCTCTCCAGATCAGAACACCTCAAGAAACACCAGCAGAGATGTAGAGGGAAGAAACCTCACCACTACTGCTCTGACTGTGGAAAGAGTTTCACAAGCCAGAGTGGCTTCATTATGCACCAGCGGATTCACACCCGAGAGAAACCGTACTGCTGCTCTCAGTGTGGGAAGTGTTTCACCTGTGCAGGAGGTCTTAAAGTACACCAAAGAATCCATACTGGAGAGAAGCCTTACAGCTGCCCAGAATGTGGGAAGTGTTTTACTGCTTCTAACGCCTTCAAATATCATTTGCGAATTCATACAGGGGAGCGGCCTTACCCCTGCCTTGATTGTGGAAAGAGCTTCAACCAGTCATGCAACCTGACGACACACAAGCTAACACACACTGGAGTGAAGCCTTATAGCTGTGATCAGTGTGGGAAGAGCTTCAATCAGGCAGTCCACCTGACCACACACAAGCTAGCACACACTGGAGTGAAGCCTTACAGCTGTGATCAGTGTGGGAAGAGCTTTGCTGTAGCTTCCACACTGAATAGACACCAGGTAACACACACAGGAGTTAAGCCTTATAGCTGTGATCACTGTGGGAAGAGCTTCTCTGTAGTTTCCTCCCTGATTAGACACCAGGCAACACACACTGGAGAGAGAACTTTTGTCTGTCTATGTGGGAAGAGCTTTGCTCTAGCTTCCACCCTGACTACACATCAGCGAACACATACTGGAGAAAAGCCTTATAGCTGTGATCAGTGTGGGAAGAGCTTTGCTGTATCAGAAAAACTAACTATACACCAGCGAACACACACAGGAGAAAAGCCTTATAGCTGTGATCAGTGTGGGAAGAGCTTCAGTCAATCAGTACACCTGAATACACACCAGCGAACACACACAGGAGAGAATCCTTATAGCTGTGATCAGTGTGGGAAGAGCTTCAGTCAATCAGTACACCTGAATTCACACCAGCGAACACACACAGGAGAGAAACCTTACAGCTGTGAGCATTGTGGAAAGAGTTTCAGTCAATCAGGGAGCCTAAATTCACACCAGCGAACACACACTGGAGAGAAACCCCATGTCTGTTTTTGTGGGAAGAGCTTTGCTCATTTAGGGCCAATGAAAAAACATCAGAAAGCTAAAATGTGCCATATTTCCTCTCCCTCCTATCTGACACCGGTTCCAGATCCCTAAATAAAGGATCAATAGAAAACATATATTGAACAGTCATATCCATCTCTTTCTTGCTCTGCTTTCTTAACACTGAACAAGGCAGGTCCTACAGGCCCTAGTTTTGTCGCACCTTGACCACTGTTCAGTCGTGTGGTGAGATGCCACTAAAAAGGACTTAGGAAAATTGCATTTGGCTCAGAACAGGGCAGCACGGCTGACCCTTAGATGTACACAGAGAGATAATATTAATAATATGCATATCAATCTCTCCTTGCTCAAAGTGGAGGAGAGATTGACTTCCTCACTGCTTGTATTTATGAGAGGTATTAACATGTTAAATGCACCGAGCTGTCTGTTTGAACTACTGGCACACAGCTCGGACACCCATGCATACCTTACAAGACATGCCACAGGAGGTCTCTTCACAGTCCGCAAGTCCAGAACAGACTATGGGAAGCGCACAGTACTACATAGAGCCATGACTACATAGAACTCTATTCCACAGTACTACATAGAGCCATGACTACATAGAACTCTATTCCACAGTACTACATAGAGCCATGACTACATAGAACTCTATTCCACAGTACTACATAGAGCCATGACTACATAGAACTCTATTCCACAGTACTACATAGAGCCATGACTACATAGAACTCTATTCCACATCAAATAACTGATGCAGTAAAATTAGATTTAAAAAGCAGATTAAAGCAACACAGACACACGATAACACACACACGATAACACAGACACGCGATAACATACACACACGATAACACAGACACGCGATAACACAGACACGCGATAAATACACACGCGAAAACACAGACACGCGATAACACAGACACGCGATAACACAGACACGCGATAACACAGACACGCGATAACATACACACACACGATAACAGACACGCGATAACACAGACACGCGATAACACAGACACGCAATAACACAGACACGCAATAACACACACAGGCGATAACATACACACACGATAACAGACACGCGATAACACAGACACGCGATAACACAGACACGCGATAACACAGACACGCGATAACACACACAGGCGATAACATACACACACGATAACATACACACACGATAACATACACACGGATTTAGTACTGTAGATATGTGGCAGTGGTGGAGTAGGGCCCTGATGGCACACAGTGTGTTGTGAAATCTGTTAATATTTTGTAATAATTTTTTTAATTGTATAAACTGCCTTAATCTCATTTGTCTCGAGGCTTAAAAATCCATTTTTAACCTGTCTCCTCCCCTTCATCTACATTGATTTGAAGTGGCTTTAACAAGTGACATCCATAAGTGATCACATCTTTCACTTGGATTCACCTGTTCAGTCTATGTCATGGAAAGAGCAGGTGTTCCTAATGTTTTGTCCACTCAGTGTATGTCCATTAATATGTTATGAATATATTGTGTCATAAAAATGTTGAAATTCCTCACTACATGTAACTATGAGTGTTTCTGTATCTCACTTGTAGAAACGGGCTTGCTACATTTTCTGGTTGTAAGCAAATCACAATATCCAGAATTCATAGCGATTTCAGGACTTGGAGAACCGCCCTGTGAAGGTTTATCCAGTTGATGTGAGAAAAATGTATGTTTGTAGCCATCACTTTCAACTAGAGGATTTTGAAACAGAACTGAATTCTCAACTCTTGGGGTTGCCATGTCGGGTGAACGTTGAAAAGTGATTCTATTCTATCAAATTATTTTTTTCCTCTCTTTCATCTCAAAGATGAAGGCATCCAGTCAGCTAACATCAGCACAGCAGAAAAGAGGACAATCTGAGGTACCTAACGAACTACATTTGTATATCTAAACCAATATCTAGCTAGCTTTCCTGATACACTGGCTAGACATTCCAAAGCATATCAATGTAATTAGCCAGCTGTTATCTGGCTATGTGATTTGTAACTTTGCAAGCTCGTTAGGTATTAGTAAGGAGGGGATTATGTGGGTGACTGACTGGTGTGGGGGGGGGGGAGAGAAGCATCATCCTCAGTGACTTTTCAGAAAAAAAAAATTAAAAACATTTTAAGTTATCCTTTTTAGATAAAAAACTATACTAAATATAATCATGTTACCAAGTAATGTATTAAAACATACTATTTTGCAATGAAGGTCTACAGTAGCCTCATCAGCACTCTGTAGGGTAGCACCATGGTGTAGCTGGAAGACAGCTAGCTCCGTCCTCCTCTGGGTACAATGACTTCAATACAAAACCTAGGAGGCTCATGGTTCTCACCCCCATCCATAGACTTACACAGTAATTATTACAACTTCTGGAGGACGTCCTCCAACCTATCAGACCTCTTGCAGCATGAACTGACATGGGGTCGTGTGTTTTGGGGTCGTGTGTAGGGGCAGCTGCTGAAAAGTAGGGGCAGCTGCTGAAAAGTACCTGGGTGTACAAGATTTTACTGCAGAAGAGTTAATAGATGTTTTGAGATGTCAAAATATATATATATATATATATAAAAAATATATATATTCTGAAATAATGGTAGAGTTGGTTGGTGGTGCAATTAAATGTGTGTGTCACATGTTACGTGATTGAAAACACCTACTACTGTAGAGTAAAGTATCCACTTTTTGGCCTATCCCTCTGTACTGGTATATCTCTACTCTCACCACTCCTCCCCCTTAACCCATCTTCCTTTACTTTCTTCACTGCCTCAGCATATGACAACTTCTGCTCTACTCTAACCCTGGAAACCTCAACCCGCCTCTCTCGCACGGGACATTTCTGATCCCCAGCTCCATGGGCACCCCTACAATTAACACATTCCACTACTTTCCCCAATGCTACACATTCCTTTGTCTCATGCCCTTCTGCACACTTCTCACACCTTGGACCCTCCCTACTACAAACTGCTGCCACATAGGAACACCTTGGACCCTCCCTACTACACACTGCTGCCACATAGGAACACCTTGGACCCTCCCTCCTACACACTACTGCCACATAGGAACACCTTGGACCCTCCCTACTACACACTACTGCCACATAGGAACACCTTGGACCCTCCCTACTACAAACTGCTGCCACATAGGAACACCTTGGACCCTCCCTCCTACACACTACTGCCACATAGGAACACCTTGGACCCTCCCTACTACAAACTGCTGCCACATAGGAACACCTTGGACCCTCCCTCCTGCACACTACTGCCACATAGGAACACCTTGGAACCTCCCTCCTACACACTACTGCCACATAGGAACACCTTGGACCCTCCCTACTACACACTGCTGCCACATAGGAACACCTTTCTGCCCAAAAGTAGTACAAACAATTATCACTAGACAACTTCTAGTTACCCCCTCCGATTCCACATGACCCAACTCTTTTTTCACCCACTGTGAAACCACAAATGGATCAGCCAAAAGGCAAGAGTCCACTTTTTCCATAAACTTCACTCCTACTGTCAGACTCTTCCTCATCCTCGGTCTCCGATAACTTTACTGCTCCTTCCACTTCCGATACTTCACCCTCATTCACTTCCATTTCTTCTGTCTTCAGCTCCCTCTGCTTACACTTTCTACCATTCTTCTTTGACAAACCATCTCCCTTTTCCCCCCACCATTTTTCTGACTCGAGCTCACCCTCTTCCCTCACTCTTAGACCTCTTCTCCCTCTCTTTTTCCCCACCGTTTTTATCCAACTCGAGCTCACCCTCTTCCCTCACTCTCTTAGACCTCTTTCTCCCTCTCTTTTTCCCTCCATTCCTCCTCCATTTTCCAAGTACACCTTATGATAATACTGCCGCTCCATCCCTGACACCCATCTTGTACTTTCTCTAGGGACTCCATTTTCCCCCTGACCCCACATTGACAAATTAGATTTTTTTTAGTGGATGTCTTTCTGGCTTCAAAACAAACACCACAGTCATTCGTTTTATGATTATTTCCAATCCCGTGTATCAAATGCTGGACCCACTCACCTGTTTAGCTAACCTTGCTTGCTACCATCTGTATATCTATAATCCCATTTATTAACGTTAATTGTTTCTGTAGTTAAAATAATTTATCGTCTCCAGTGTGTTGTTTTCACCTCTCTCCACTTTCCTCTCTCTCCACTTTCCTCTCTTCCTCTCTCTCCACTTTCCTCTCTTCCTCTCTCCACTTTCCTCTCTTCCTCTCTCCACTAAAAATCACATTTTATTGGTCACATACACATGGTTGGCAGATGTTAATGCGAGTGTAGAGAAATGCTTGTGCTTCTAGTTCTGACAGTGCAGTAACATCTAACAAGTAATCTAACAATTCCCCAACAACTACCTAACACACACAATTCTAAAGGGGTGAATGAGAATATGTACATATAAATGTATAGATGAGCAATGGCCAAGCGGCATAGGTAAGGTGCAATAGATGGTATAAAATACAGTATACACACGTGATAGGAGTAATGTAAGATATGTAAACATTTATTAAAGTGGCATTGTTTAAAGTGGCATTGTTTAAAGTGACTAGTGATTGGGTCTCAATGTAGGCAGCAGCCTCTCGGAGTTAGTGATTGCTGTTTAGCAGTCTGATGGCCTTGAGATTGAAAACACTGTAAACTGATGATTTTAGATGAGGATGCTGTTACAGTAACAAGTCACATTGACAAGTGAATCTTGAGCAATGTTGCATGGGGCAGAAATTGCACCAGGCTACATCCATACCTTTTACTGTAGTCTTCTACTACATGTTACAATACCCCCATAACTGATGGTTTATTCTATGTATGTACTGTATATGGATACTGAAACTATGAGACTGACATTTTTCTCAACATGCTCCAAGTGGGATAACTAGCAGCAGTAGTTCTGGTGTTTAGGTTTTTCATCACTGGTTATTTGAACAAGTCATGATTTAGCAGGTGTTACCATCTTTCACACGTTGGAAGGGGACATTCAGCCCGTATCATGAAAGAGCGGGTCGAGCTCCTCGTTACGGATCTTCTCCTTGTTCTACCATCTGTTAAACCATCTGTTTACCTAATAAACTGGCCACTGAGTGTAGATTGATAAGGGTGGCAGGTAGTCTAGTGGTTAAGAGCGTTGGGCCACTAATCGAAAGGTTGCTGGTTCGAATCTTTGAGCCGACTAGGTGAAAAATCTGTCTGTGCACCTTGAGCAAGGTACTTAATAACCCTAATTGCTCCTGTAAGTAGCTCTGAATAAGAGCTTCTGCTAAATAACAAAACAGTTAAAAAACGTGTTATCGTATTTGTTTATGGACCCACATCTATTCAATGTCTTTGTTTCACAGGGGACTCTCCTAACCGTCGCGCTCTCAGTGGGAGGGGCTTATCATCTGGGGCGCTTCAACCACATCATGTTGTTGACGAGACAGAGAAGAGTGTCTCCAGATCAGAACACCTCAAGAAACACCAGCAGAGACGTATAGGGAAGAAACCTCACCACTGCTGCTCTGACTGTGGGAAGAGTTTCACAAGCCAGAGTGGCTTCATTATTCACCAGCGTATTCACACCCGAGAGAAATCGTACTGCTGCTCTCAGTCTGGGAGAGTTTCACCTGTCCAGGAAGTCTTAAAGTACAACAAAGAATCCGTACAGGAGAGAAGCCTTACAGATGCTCAGAGTGTGGGAAGAGTTTCCCTGCTTCTCAAACCTTAAAATTGCATCTGAGAATTCAAACAGGGGAGAGGCCTTGCCTTGATTGTGGGAAAAGCTTTGCTTACACACTGGAGTGAAGCCTTATAGCTGTGATCAGTGTGGGAAGAGCTTCAATCAGTCAGGCCACCTGACACACACAGGAGACACACAGGAGAAGCCTTATAGCTGTGATAAGTGTGGGAAGACTTATGCTGTAGCTTCCATCCTGAATAGACACCACACTGGAGAGACACCTTGGATATATGTGGGAAGAGCTTTGTTAATTTAGGACCAATGAGACAACACCAAAAAGCACAAACATGGCTTATTTCATCTCCCATCTATCCAACACCAGTTTCAGATCCCTAAATAAAGTATCTATAGAAAACATCTAGTGAACAGTCATATCCATCTCCCATTCTTAAACAGTTGCTTTAGTCTGATCACCATGGTAACCTCTGTGCAGCATAATATGCAGCTCTGATCTAGGATCAGGTCTCCCCTGTGTCTATGTAATATCACACATTGATCTAAATGGATAAATGTTATCATAGAAAATGTTATAGTGAACCTGTGTGTTGGAGGGGGGGGTGATAATTATCTTCTTTCATATACTCATGATACTATTATTAAATGACATTATGTAGAATAATGTTTCAACAATAGGTGTATGTTCATGTATTCAATTAATCAATACATTCAATCCATTATCTTCTGAACAAGATGTTATGACTTTATATTTTTATAATAATATCTAAATTGATTAAAATGCTCCTTTAAAATGATCAATAATACATTGGATAATAATATCCATGAGGTCCAGGTAATAACTATGCATACTGTCTCTTGTAACAATGGTTAATATAATAACTTTTAGATTTATGTAATAAAACTGGTAAATGTAATGTCTTGTTGGTTAATATGATAACATGTTGAATTGTAGTAATAAATTACTCCATTTAATGTAATAAGTTACATTATCAGGTGAGTTACAACTTGAATAATGTGAATAATGTAATAACACCTAAATAATAATAATGTAATAACACCTAAACCAATGTTTTATGTGTTACTTCGCCAATGTTAATGCACATACCACCCTCCACCAATTACAAACCTATGCACCTGTACTAACACACAAACCTATGCACCTGTACTCACACACAAACCTATGCACCTGTACTCACACACAAACCTATGCACCTGTACTCACACACAAACCTATGCACCTGTACTCACACACAAACCTATGCACCTGTACTCACACACAAACCTATGCACTTGTACTCACACACAAACCTATGCACCTGTACTCACACACAAACCTATGCACCTGTACTCACACACAAACCTATGCACCTGCACTCACACACAAACCTATGCACCTGTACTCACACACAAACCTATGCACCTGTACTCACACACAAACCTATGCACCTGCACTCACACACAAACCTATGCACCTGCACTCACACACAAACCTATGCACATGTACTCACACACAAACCTATGCACCTGTACTCACACACAAACCTATGCACCTGTACTCACACAAACCTATGCACCTGTACTCACACACAAACCTATGCACCTGTACTCACACACAAACCTATGCACCTGTACTCACACACAAACCTATGCACCTGCACTCACACACAAACCTATGCACCTGCACTCACACACAAACCTATGCACCTGTACTCACACACAAACCTATGCACCTGTACTCACACACACAAACCTATGCACCTGTACTCACACACACAAACCTATGCACCTGCACTCACACACAAACCTATGCACCTGTACTCACACACAAACCTATGCACCTGTACTCACACACAAACCTATGCACCTGTACTCACACACAAACCTATGCACCTGTACTCACACACAAACCTATACACCTGTACTCACACACAAACCTATGCACCTGTACTCACACACAAACCTATGCACCTGTACTCACACACAAACCTATGCACCTGTACTCACACACAAACCTATGCACCTGCACTCACACACAAACCTATGCACCTGTACTCACACACAAACCTATGCACCTGTACTCACACACAAACCTATGCACCTGTACTCACACACAAACCTATGCACCTGTACTCACACACAAACCTATGCACCTGTACTCACACACAAACCTATGCACCTGTACTCACACAAACACACACTCTTGTCTTTGTCACATACACATGTTTAGCAGATGTTATTGCGTGTGTAGAAATGCTTGTGTTCCTAGCTCCAACAGTGCAGTTATATCTAACAAAATACAACAATACTCACAAACACAAAAGTAAAATAATGGAATTCTTAAAATGTACACACATATACATTCATACACACACATTGATCAAAAAATAATCTGAATGAATCTGCAGGCCTTATAGTCAATGAGCCAGGGTGCTCGGTGGGGCTCACCTCGGGTTGAACATGTCTCATAGGGTTTTTTTGGAAGGGCCATGTCCCTGGAGTTGAACATGTATTCTATCACAGCAGCAATGGTACCTTTGTGTGTTTATCACTATTTCTATTCATCCCTCCATCCCTTTCAGTTTTCCCATAGGGTAAAACCCCTATGACAACGTCAGCATACAGTACATCAGGTTATTACTCATGTTTACCCTTTAATCATATATCATTGGGAATATTAGATTCATAGCTGTCCATCACACACATCTTCAGAATGTTCAGATTGACAGAAAGTTGATATTTGACCTCTAGTATACATATCAAAATGAGCTGTCATAGCTTTTAAAACAAAATTATACATTTAAACTTTGTTTGACAATTGATTCTGAAACGTCATAAATTACCTTTCAAAAAAGTGTCCAGGCCTCGGGCGGGGAGAACCCCTGACCGGACCCCCACCCCACGCCTCAGAGGACTTGTTGTCAACGTCAGAAGACTGTATGAGTGAAAAATATGTTCAGACAGAAACATAAAATAGACAAAAATACTTTGATAATGTAATGTGTTGTCAGTTGGATGAAACAGGACCAAAATACACATTAGGAAAAGGAGAAGATCATTGAAGCAAATTAAAAAGAGTAAGGGATCAAGTATGGACTGTTGCCAGAAGAATGTGAAGAACATTTTGACTCTGACTCCAATATGATGTTAATGCTACAAGCCCATAATTGTATCAATGAATCTAACCAAGGTAGCAAGCCATGAGTCACCCCTCAGAATACTATAAGAGGCAAGTGTCTAGGTTTACCGTTATGCATTCATTAAAAGACTAAGGGACAACAGCTAATATCTTGCAATCAATGACCTTTTTAAAATGGACAATTCTGTGACCTGTCATGGGCAAGATTTGAAATGACAATAGCTAGCAAAGGTTAGCAAAGGTGTCAGCTGGAGATGATGTGCAGGAGCTTTTAAGGGTTTGTAGTTTTGCATGATGTCTACTTTTATCCTAATTAGCGTTTACGAAATATGAGTGTAAATAGAGACGATTATATTGATAAAAGTCACCTTGTCCGAGAGAGATTGAAATGATTCTCAAAATGTCTCTCCAGGGTAAATCTATGAAAATCCCCTATGGGTAAAGTGAAATGGTGGAAAGCAATTGGAACCATTTCCTAGTTTGACCATTTGGTTTTAAGGGTATTATGACTCGTCCACTGTGGGGCTCTATAGAGAGAAATAGTAATGGCACCTTTCTATAGGCACTAATTTTGCCATGGTTCGCTGGACAAAGACTATGGGGAAAATTAATGGCGGTTTTGCATGGTTTTGGATAAATGCTGAAAATAAGGACTGTTGTAAACACAGGTTTAGTAGATCTTGTTCGTTTTGTTCATCAATCTTTATTAGCTAATGTCAATTATGCAATAAAAAAAAAGGATTTACATCACATAAAGGCTTCATTATTAATAAAGGTAATACTAACTGACTGCTATTATCTCATAGAACAAACGTATAAGATCTCCTTAGCCTGTGCTGACCCTATTTTTCCCATTAGGATGGCTGAACGAGCCAAAGGTAACTAATTTCATTGTTATAATTCTACAAGCTGGCGAGATCTGAAGCTCTGTTTAGCTCAACATTGACATGATTGGTTGACGGTAAGTGGGGGCGGTACTTCCTGTATAAACACAAACGTCGTCTCTTGACTACTTCCTTCCAGCAGTGATGAGTATTCTACAATGTTTGTACAATTCATCGTTGTCAAAGCCATGCTTAATTAATCCGTTAAAAGAGCAAGGAACAGTATGCAGTGCGACACAAAAAAGAAAAGAAAAAACACCAACAATTTTTGGGCGTTCATAGCCATGGTTGTCAACTGTACCGCAGGTGTAGAATGTAAAACACAGTGGATAGATGTTGTGATGGCAGCTGTAGAGAAGTACTTGGGTGTACAATATTTTACTGCAGAGTTATAATGTGTTTTGAACGATACTATCCTGTCCTCCCAGGCTGCTGGCCTGGTGTTGAATCAGAGGGCCAAAGTAGTGGAATAATTACGTTTTAATGGGTGTAGGTTTAGTTGGTTTTTCACAAAGTGCAATGAATTAATACTACAGAATAGTAGACTGATACACAGCCAATACACTTGCTGGAGGTATGAACCTATAACAATTGTTTATGGCGGACCGCCATAATACCAAAGAAGAAGAAGACCACTTCCTTCTCAACTGCTTCGAGGCTGCTCGGTGAAACGGAAGTATAAGTACATTGACAACTGCGGAGATTGCATTGCTGTTAAGTGCTGCATGACAACTGCAGACTTCGGATTGAACATACTTTGGGTTTTACTGGTTCGCTGCACGGATAGCGCAGCGGTAATCAGTCTGGTATTATATAGGCTTCCCTTACTGGGCCTCAGACATTTAAAACTATCTGGACTCCCGAAGAGGACGTTGTTCCAACAGACTCGTATAGAGTTAGACGATAACAGACAGCATGATTCTTGGTGAATAGGGTGTTGAACGTTTTCCTGACTTTAATAGATCAGGTAAGATCTTATCCAGGATCTTTCTGAAGTTAGGTTAGCCTACATCAGACATTTTATTGTCACAAATTAAATCTAGTTTTGATATTTAAAAGGACGTTTGATGGCTCTGGTATAGCTGTTTCTTTATCTGAACGCTGTAACAAAGAAAGTAACTATAGTGGGGGCTAGCTACAGATTTACTGTCACGTTTTTTTTATTTGAAGAAATGTTGAAGAAAAAATAGCTTCAACGATGGATCGGGTAAGTTTAGTTTTATTTTACAGTATGCTTACTGTGGTGTATAACATGTCTAGGCCTATTTTCGTCATCTTTGATCATCCATTTACATTTGAACAGCTGGACAAATTAAACTATGATGGTAATTAAAAACTTGGGATATTTTGTTTGCTCTAACCTGTTCGTTCATATGCCTTGACACAGCCGTGACAAGTAGACAGTGGCAGAATAAATTCAGCCACACCTTTTTGTGTAATCATAAAACCGGAGTGCAACGTCTTTCCGGTGAAGTTAACCAAATATGTTGCATGTAACTAACAGTTACATGACCTACAGAATGGTCAAGCAAGTGAATGTTTCGGATGCTTTCAGACTACTCAACAACTATTGAATTATTGTTAACGCAAAGAAAACAAGGGCTGATTCTTGGGACACTAAGGAGGCCTGCGTCTTGTGACCGGAGCGTACATGTAGGTATGTACGGCAGGACGAGTTCGGAAAGATGGATCGGAGCAAGCCCATGTAATACTTTGTAGGTTAGCAATAAAACCTTGAAATCATCCCTTGCCTCCACTATTCAAGCACCATTTCAACATAATCTAATCATTCAATCAAATGTATTTATAAAGCCTTTTTTATATCAGCCGATGTCACAAAGTGCTGTACAGAAACCCAGCCTAAAACCCCAAACCGCAATTAATGCAGATGTAGAAGCACGGTGGCTAGAAAACACTCTCTACAAAGGCAGGAACCTAGGTAGAAACCTAGAGAGGAACCAGGCTCTGAGGGGTGGCCAGTCCTCTTCTGGCTGTGCCAGGTGGATATTATAACAGTACATGGCCAAGATGTTCAAATGTTTATAGATGACCAGCAGGGACAAATAATAATAATCACAGTGGTTGTAGCGGGTGCAACAGGTCAAGCACCTCAGGAGTAAATGAGAGAGAGAGAGACCTGAGGCATGGTCTTAGGGCAGAGAGAACTTAAATTCACACGGGATAAAACAGAAGAAATACTCCAGATCTAACAAACTGACTCTTAGCCCCCTGACACATATACTGTTGCAGCATAAATACTGGAGTCTGAGATAGGAGGGGTCAGGAGACACTGTGACCCCATCCGACGATACCCCCAGACAGGGCCAAACAGGCAGGATTTAACCCCACCCACTTTACCAAAGCACAGCCCCCACACCACTAGATGGCTATCTTCCGCCACCATCCTACTACTCTGAGACAAGGCCTTGCATAGCCCACGAAGATCTCCCCCACAGCGCGAACCCGAGGGGGGCGCCAACCCGGACAGGAAGATCACATCAGTGACTCAATCCACTCAAGTGACGCACCCCTCCTAGGGAAGGCATGGAAGAACACCAGTAAGCCAGTGGCTCAGGTAATAGGGTTAGAGGCAGAGAATCCCAGTGGAAAGGGGAACTGGCCAGGCAGAGACAGCAAGGGCGATTCGTCGCTCCTTTCTGTTCACCTTCACACCCCTTGTCCAGACTACACTCAATCATATGACCCACTGAAGAGATGAGTCTTCAGTAAAGACTTAAAAAGGTCATGACCGAGTCTGCGTCTCTCACATGGGTAGGCAGACCATTCCATAAAAATGGAGCTCTTTTGGAGAAAGCCCTGCCTCCAGCTGTTTGCTTAGAAATTCTTGGGACACTAAGGAGGCCTGCGTCTTGTGACCGGAGCGTACATGTAGGTATGTACGGCAGGACGAATTCGGAAAGATGGATAGGAGCAAGCCCATGTAATACGTTGTAGGTTAGCAGTAAAACCTTGAAATCAGCCCTTGCCTTGACAGGAAGCCAGTGTGGAGGCTAGCACTGGAGTAATATGATCACATCTTTTGGTTCTAGTCAGGATTCTAGCAGCCGTGTTTAGCACTAACTGAAGTTTATTAAGTGCTTTATCCGGGTAGCCGGAAAGTAGAGCATTGCAGTAGTCTAATCTAGAAGTGACAAAAGCATGGATACATTTTTCTGCATCATTTTTGGACAGAAAGTTTCAGATTTTGTGCGATGTTACGTAGATGGAAAAAAAGCTGTCCTTGAAACAGTCTTGATATTTTTTCTAATCACCTATACTTAGTCTACTACAGTGACAACTAAAATATACAAACAATCAGGAGCGCAACTTTCACTGGGGGCGGGGTGACATGACGACCCCCCCCCCCCCCCCCCCACACATTCTGAAATTGCTTTTTTGTCCGCCCCCCCCCCCCACTCTTATACCCACTGCTATCAGCTACCTGTGGTGTAGCTGTGGAGCCAGGCTAGTAACCATCACCCTCTGCCTTCTTCCTGTGGTGTAGCTGTGGAGCCAGGCTAGTAACCATCACCCTCTGCCTTCTTCCTGTGGTGTAGCTGTGGAGCCAGGCTAGTAACCATCACCCTCTGCCTTCTTCCTGTGGTGTAGCTGTGGAGCCAGGCTAGTAACCATCACCCTCTGCCTTCTTCCTGTGGTGTAGCTGCTGAGCCAGGCTAGTAACCATCACCCTCTGTCTTCTTCCTGTGGTGTAGCTGCTGAGCCAGGCTAGTAACCTTGGACACAGTTCAATGTCAAACAGATGTTGCAGGAGCTTTGTGTGATCTACTCGATCAAAGGCTTTTGGACATATCAGCAAGTAACACCCTCACCATTGTTGGTATGTTTGGAGTCTGTAGTTGTCAGCCAGGAGTGTGTGGCTTTCACAAGGGCGGTAGTATCGCTGGAGTTTGAGAGGTAGGCTTACTGATTTGTACACTCAGATAAAACTGTTGGCTTGAGTTTTCTTTTAATGAAGGATTTTTCCAAGGCATGACGTTAGAGAGATGGGCCTCCAGTCACTCGTTGTACATGGGTTTGACACTTTAGGTATAGGACATCCTGATCACATGGACAGTGTTGATGAGATAACACTGTGTTCTACCGAAGTGTTTTCTCATTTGCCCATGGTGGATGATAGAGTAGTCCCACGAACAGAGTTGAAAATGAGCTGGGGAGTCGTTTAGGGTGGAGCTGAAGCCACATACACTCAAATTCCTCTTTCTCCTGGTCAGTTCTTCTCTTTGCCTGCATACTGTGGTTCACGTACATAGCCACACCCCCTCCTCTCATCATCTTCTCTCTGGACCTGTCATTTCTGAACAGCTGATAGTTGTATATGAAAAGAGATTCATCTGGGATATTTTCGTGGGCCCAAGTTTAAGTGACGCATCCAATGTCTGCATTTACTGCAATGAAGAAGCAGATCAAATTCATCCACTTTGTTCATCAATGATCTTGAATTACAAACCAGCACATTCGGGGTCCTTGGGGCATCCTGGGACGTATTTGTGACGTCACATAATTCAGTTAGAATATAGTCCATCTCACCCTGCTTCTTACGCGCATTATCCCGAGGCACTGAAGTTTGTGTCGGATATGCGGTGCCAGTGGAGGTGCATATTTTTTGTAAATCCGTAGAAAATGTGATGAGTATTCAACAACGTTTGTACAATTCATCGTTGTCAAAACCATGCTTAATCCGTTAAAAGAGCAAGGAACAGTATGCAGTGTGACACAAAACAATGAAAAAACAACACCAACAAGCATCTCAAACATTGTAACACGTTACTGTCGAGCAGCTGCCTGGAAGCGCCACAGCATTGAACTACATTAACTACATCAGTTCAAAACAAAATATGCTAGCTAGCTACTCCATAGTCCAAGCTGCGGTAAACGCTAGCTAGGCTACTCCATAGTCCAAGCTGCGGTAAACGCTAGCTAGCTACTCCATAGTCCAAGCTATGGTAAACGCTAGCTAGCTACTCCATAGTCCAAGCTGCGGTAAACGCTAGCTAGGCTACTCCATAGTCCAAGCTGCGGTAAACGCTAGCTAGCTACTCCATAGTCCAAGCTATGGTAAACGCTAGCTAGCTACTCCATAGTCCAAGCTGCGGTAAACGCTAGCCATATTTCACTGTCAGACAGGACACAACTCAAACTAGCTGAGAAAACAAATCAAATTGTATTGGTCCATACACATACTTATCAGATCTTATTGAGGGTGGAGTGAATTGATTGTGTTCCTAGTTCCAACAGTGCCGTAATATCTAATAATTCACAACAATAACATAATGGAATTCAGAAATCTGTTAATATTAGTCCAGATTATAAATACAGTACATTCATAAGTATGTGGACACCCCTTCAAATGATTGGATTTGGCTATTTCAGCCACACCCGTTGCTGACAGGTGTATAAAATTGAGCATACAGCCATTCAACCTCCATAGACACACATTGGCAGTAGAATGGCCTTACTGAAGAGATCAGTGACTTTCAACATGGTAACATCAAAGATGCCACCTTTCCAACAAGTCAGTATGTCAAATTTCTGCCCTGCTAGCGATTTCACCAGTCAACTGTAAGTGGTGTTATTGTGACGTAGAAATGTCTAGGAGCAACAACAGCTCAATTGAGAAGTGGTAAACCACACACAAGATCACAGAACGGGACCACCGAGTACTGAAGCACGTAGCGCATAACAATTGTCTGTCCTCAGTTGCCACACTCCCAACCTAGTTCCAAACTGCCTCTAGACGCAACGTCAGCACAATAACTGTTCGTCTGGAGTTTCATGAAAATGGCTTTCAATAGCTGAGCAGCTGCACACAAGCCTAAGGTCACTATGCGCAATGCCAAGCGTCGGCTGGAGTGGTGTAAGGCTCACCGCCCGAATGACAAATCTGGGTTTGGCAGATGCCAGGAAAAGCTACCTGCTCCAATGCACAGTGCCAACTGTAAAGTTTTGGTGGAGGAGGAATACTTGTCTGGGGATGTTTTTCATGGTTCGGGCTAGGTCCCTTAGTTCCAGTGAAGGGAATTCTTAACGCTACAGCATGCAATGACATTTTAGACGATTCTGTGCTTCCAACTTTGTGTTAAGTTTGGGGAACGCCCTTTCCTGTTTCAGCATGACAATGCCCCGTGCACAAAGCCAGGTCCATACATAAATAGTTTGTTGAGATTGGTGTGGAAGAACTTGACTGGCCTGCACAGAGACTCCTGACCTCAACCCCATCGAACACCTTTGGGATGAATTGGAACGCAGACCGCAAGCCAGGCCTAATTGCCCAACATCAGTGCCCTATCTCACTAATGCACTTGTGGCTGAATTGAAGCAAGTTCCCGCAGCAATGTTCCAACATCTAGTGGAAAGACTTCCCGGAAGTGGAGGCTGTATAGCAGCAAAGGGGAGACCAACTCCATATTAATGCTCATGATTTTGGAATGAGATGTTCAACGAGCACGTGTCCACATACTTTTGGGAATGTAGTGTATGTGATGGGATTCTCGTGGAAATTCACCACAGGGACACTCAAATTCAATCTTAAATGAAGTTTTTTTTATCAGCATGCTGGTGAGGTCAAACTTAGAAGTATAAAGTACCGTTCTGAAGGTAGCTCCCTCAGGGCAGTATCACTACATCTCTTATATACTGGTTACAGACAGGTTACATAGTCATAGTTCATAGGGTTGGTTCCAGCATGTGTCTGGCACCGCCTCCTGTCTTAACTTATAGAACATATTCTGGCCGTTCTGCCAGATGGTCCTAAGGAGAGGGTCATGCCAAATCTGTGCTTATCAACAGTGCCAAACTAACAACTCTGCCATTAGACAGGCTTGATTGTATTTACAGCTCTGATCTGGATGGTGGACCAGCCCTGTGTTGGATATTTATCTACGTTCATTCCAGTGGAGTGGAGCTTGGGGTGGGTGAGGGGCTAATGCCCCCCAAACCCTGATTATATAAATGTATAGGATGCATAACTCTGCAACACTTTAGACTAGAAACAGGCTGTTAAAGGCACCAGAGAGACGTGGCTCTATTGTACATGGGGATAACTGTATAAATTTACATTCATTTAATTTAGGGTGGAAGGTAAAACCAAATAATTGATGGAATTGGCTCTAAATACTACATCATAATGAGCAGCAGTAGTTCAGGTGTTTTGCTTTTTCCTCTGGTTATTTTGACGAATAACGATTTTGCAGGTGTTGGCCGACTTTTTGGAGAGGGAAGGGTGGAGCTCTTCATTCTAGCATCTGTTAAGCTCTCATCCTAACACGTATGAACTCAGAACTAAATTGTGCGGCTGACCAATTACGTGAGACATTAGTTCTGGGTTAACCTAGATTAACTCAGGGGTGAAAGATGTGTTCAACTCCAATGAATACTCAAAGGTTCTGAACATAAGACAGAGGGGCATTACAAGTGTTATACGTTTTTACATTAGTAAAAAAATATATACCACTTCCATTTGAGAAATGTCCCAAAGTGATTTGAAAACTGTACATTTGTGGAAAGTAGTGAACAGTTACACACTTCAGGAGAAAGGAGGTATTTATAAGGATGCACCAATCAGAGATTTAGACTAATCAAATGTTTGGTCTAATGATATTCTATGTACAATACTTCCTGTGGTCACCAGGACAGAGCTAGTCCGTCCCCCTCCACCCTGCCGGAGTCCCCTGGTCACAACTCTCCTGGTAGCGCCTTACTGCTGGATCTGAAGAGGGTGTTTGTGCGGCTGGTCGACTGCAGGAAAACAACAGGGCAGAGTCGAACTGTGAGAGAAGGACACGAGGATGGAGATTTGATTTCATCAAGTAAGAACAATGGGGTGTGTGGATGAGACCACAATCTGCTTCTGCAACTTCTGTTTATTGATTTATAAACAGTAAAACGCTCAGGGGCTAGTTAATTGTCAATAGAATTTCATGAATGGAGGGTACCTAATAAACTGGGTGTATATTGATGATAACAGAGGCAGGTAGTCTTGTGTTTTAAGAGCGTTGGGCCACAAATTGAAAGGTTGCTTGTTTGGATCTCTGAGCCGACTTGGTAGAAAATCTGTCTGTGCCCTTGAGCAAGATACTAAACCCTAATTGCTCCTGTAAATCACTCTGGATAACATCGTCTGCTAAATAACACTAAAAAATGTTTTATAGTGTTTGTTTATGGACCCATGTTTCCAAAACCTAGTTATTCAATGTCTTTGTTTCACAGGGGACACCCCTAACCGTCGTTCTCTCAGTGGCAGGTGCTTATCTTCTGGGGATCCTCAACCACATGTTGCCAACGAGACAGCGAAGTGTCTTTCCAGATCAGAACATCTCAAGAAACATCAGCAGAGGCGTACAGGGAAGAAACCTCACCACTGCTGCTCTGACTGTGGGAAGAGTTTCACAAACCGGAGTGACTTCATTATTCACCAGCGGATTCACACCGGAGAAAAACCGTACTGCTGCTCACAGTGTGGGAAGAGCTTCGCTGCTTCTAACACCTTAAAATATCATCTGAGAATTCATACAGGGGAGAAGCCTTACCCCTGCCTTGATTGTGGGAAAAACTTTTCATATTTGGGAGCCCTAAACATACACAAGCTAACACACACTGGGGTGAAGCCTTATAGCTGTGATCAATGTGGGAAGAGCTATGCTGTATCAGATGCCCTAACTATACACCAGTGCATACACACAGGAGAGAAATCTTATATCTGTGATCAGTGTGGGAAGGGCTTCAGTCAATCAGGGCCCCTAAATTCACACCAGCGAACACACACTGGAGAGAAACCTTATAGCTGTGATCAGTGTGGGAAGAACTTTGCTCTAGCTTCCTCCCTGACTAGACACCATCGAACACACACTGGAGAGAGACCTTATGTCTGTCTATGTGGGAAGAGCTTTGCTCTAGCTTCCACCCTGAATACACACCAGCTAACACACACTGGAGAGAAGCCTTTTAGATGTGATCAGTGTGGGAAGAGCTTTGCTATAGCTTCCTCCCTGACTAGACACCATCGAACACACACTAGAGAGAAACCTTTTACCTGTGTTAAGTGTGGCAAGAGCTTCAGTCAATCAGGGACACTAAATTCACACCAGCGAACACACACTGGAGAGAAACCTTATAGATGTGCTCAGTGTGGCAAGAGCTTTGCTCAATCAGTACACCTGAATATACACCAGAGACAACACACAGGAGAGAAACCTTTTAGATGTGATCAGTGTGGGAAGAGCTTTGCTGTGTCAGAAAAACTTACTATACACCAGCGCATACACACAGGAGAGAAGCCTTATAGGTGTGATCAGTGTGGGAAGAGCTTCAGTCAATCAGGGACCCTAAATTCACACCAGCGAACACACACTGGAGTGAAACCCTATGTTTGTCTATGTAGGAAGCGCTTTGCTTATTTAGGGCAATTGAAAAAACACCAGAAGACAAAAATGTGCCATATTTCCTCTCCCTCCTATCTGTCACCGGTTCCAGTACACTAAATAAAGGATCAATAGGAAATATCTAGTGAACAGTCATATCCATCTCCCATTCTTAAACAGTTGATTTAGTCTGATCACCATGGTAACCTCTATGGAGCATAATATGCAGCTCTGATCTAGCATCAAGTCTCCCCTGTGTCTGTAATATCACACATTGATCTAAATGGATAAATGTTCTCATAGGAAATGTTATAGTGAACCTGTGAGGATGTTGATAATTGTATCACTGCCCTTTGGCATTTTTCCTATTTTGTTGTATTACAACCTGTAATTTAAATTGATTTTTATTTGGATTTCATGTAATGGGCATACACAAAATAGTCCAAATTGGTGAAGTGAAATGAAAAATATTACTTGTTTAAAAAAAATCTAATAAATTAAACAAAAGTGGTGTGTGCTTATGTATTCACCCCCTTTGTTATGAAGCCTCTAAATATGATCTGGTACAACCAATTACCTTCAGAAGTCACATAATTAGCTAAATGAAGTACACCTGTGTGCAATCTAAGTGTCTTTTATACAGGTAATGAGTTCAAACAGGTGCAGTTAATACATGTAATCAGTGGAGAACAGGGGGGGCTTCTTAAATTAAAACTGGTCTGTGAGAGCTGGAAATCTTACTAGTTGGTAGGTGATCAAATACTTATGTCAGGCAATAAAATGCTAATTAATTACTTAAAAATCATACAATGTGATTTTCTGGATTTTTGTTTTAGATTCCGTCTCTCACAGTTGAAGTGCACCTATGATAAAAAGTTACAGACCTCTACATGCTTTGTGAGTAGGAAAACCTGCAAAATCGGCAGTGTATCAAATACTTGTTCTCCCCACTGTATATATATATACACACCTGTTCTGAAAGGCCCCAGAGTCTGCAACACCACTAAGCAAGGGGCACCACAAAACAAGCAGCACTATGAAGATGAAGGAGCTTTCCAAACAGGTCCGGGACGAAGTTGTGGAGAAGTACAGATCAGGGTTGAGTTGTAAAAATTATATCTGAAACTTTGAACATCCAACGGAGCACCAGTAAATCCATAAAAAATGGAAATGGCCCTAAGCATACTGCTAAAGCAACACTCGAGTGGTTTAAGGGGGAAACATTTAAATGTCTTGGAATGGCCTAGTCAAAGCCCAGACCGCAATCCAATTGAGAATCTGTGGTATGACTTAAAGATTGATGTATACCAGTGGAATCCAACCAACTTGAAGGAGCTGGAGCAGTTTTGCCTTGAAGAATGAGCAAAAATAGAGACACCCCAAGAGACTTGCAGCTGTAATTGCTGCAAAAAAAGGGGGGGGGGGGATAATGTAGAATAATGTTTCAACAATAGGTACATATTCATGTATTCAATTGATCAATACATTCAATCCATTATCTTCTAAACAAGAAGTTATCACTTAAATGGTGTATTTTATATATCTAAATTGATTAAAATGATCCTAAATCTAATCAATAATACATTGGATAATTTCCAAGGAGTTCAAGGTAATAACTATGCATACTGTCTTGTAACAACGGTAAATGTAATAGATTTATAATGTAATAAAACTGGTATGTGTAATATCTTGTTGGTTAATATGATAAAATGTTGAATTGTTGTAGTATAACTTTTTCCATTTAATGTAATAAGTTACTTTATCAGGTGAGATACAACTTTAATGAATAATGTAATAACACCTAAACCAATGTTTTATGTGTTACCTCACTAATGTTAATGCACATACCACCCTCCACCAATTACAAACCTACACACACAATCCTATGCCCTTGTACTCGTACACAAACACACACTCTAATCATTGGTCACATACACATATTTAGCAGATGTTATTGCGGGTGTAGAAATGCTTGTGTTCCTAGCTCCAACAGTGCAGTAATATACAACAATACACACACATCTAAAAGTAAAAGATTAGAATTCTTGAAATATACACACCTGTACAATCAAATATATATATATATATATATATATACACACAGACACATTGATAAAAAATAAACTTAATGAATCTGTAGACCTTATAGTCAATGAGCCAGGGTGCTCGGTTGTCTCACTTGGGGTGAAAATGTCTCAGTGATTTGTTTTGTCCTTGGAGTTGAAAATGTGTTCTATCATACACATCAGAATGACCTGTTATTTATTTTTAAAGAAAATTATACATTTGTAACTTGTTTTGACAAGTAGTTCTGAAACATCATAAAAATGACCTTGAAAAAGTGACCAGGCTTCGTGTGGGGAGCCCCCCGACCGTACCCCCACGCCATCATGTGCTACCACCTCCACCCTGATCACCACTTCTCCGAGAAGTCATTACACGCCTCAGAGGACTTTTCAGATAGAAACATAAAATAGACAAACATACTTTGATAATGTCATGTATTTATCAGATGGATGAAACAGGACCAAAATATACATTTGGAAAAGATGAAGATCATTGAAGCAAATTAAAAAGAGTAAGGGATCAAGTATGGACCGTTGCCAGAAGAAGGTGAAGAGTGAAGAACATTTAGACTCTGACTCCAATATGATGTTAATGTTACAAGCCCATAATTGTATCAATGAATCTAGCCAAGGTAGAGAGCCTTCAGTCACCACTCAGAATACTATAAGAGGCAAGTGTCTAGGTTTACCATTATGCATTCATTAAAATACTAAGTGACAAGAGCTAATATCTTAAAATTCTGTTGTCAATTTGTTTACTGTAAAATAGCATTGTATCTGGTCAAACACAATTTTTTCTAAGGGTTGGTAACAGCCTGATTGGTCGGCTATTTGAGCCAGTAAAGGGGCTTTACTCTTCTTGGGTAGCAGAATGACTTTGGCTTCTCTCCAGGCCTGAGGGCACACGCTCTCTAGTAGGGTTAAATTGAAGATGTGGCAAATAGGAGTGGCAATATCGTCTGCTATTATCCTCAGTAATTTTCCATCTAGATTGTCAGACCCCGGTGGCTTGTCATTGTTGATAGACAATCATTTATTCACTTCTTCCACACTGATTTTATGGAATTCTAAAGTACAATTCTTGTCTGTCATAATTTGGTCCAATATACTTGGATGTGTCGTGTCAGTGTTTGTTGCTGACATGTCATCCCTTAGTTTTCTTATCTTGCCAATGAAAAAGTAATTCAAGTGGTTTGCAATATCAGTGGGCTTTGTGATGAATGAGCCATCTCTATAAGCAAATCAAATGTTATTTGTCACATACACATGGTTAGCAGATGTTAATGCGAGTGTAGCGAAATGCTTGTGATACTGCATAGTTTCCTAGCAATGCAAAGCGAGGCGGCCATCTCTGTAGGCGCCGGAAGGTCTGTTGAAAACACAGGTTTAGATGTTATGCGTTTTGTTCTACAATCTGTATCAGCTAACATCACTTCTTGTGAATTTTGAAGTATTCATGTAATAAAAAAGCACAACAATTGCAAAGGCTTCATAATTCATAAAATTCACATTAACTGTCTGCTATTATCTCATAGAACAAAATGTACTGTATAAGATCTCCTTAGCCTGTGCTGACCTTATTTTTGGTGTTCCAAAATCTTCATTTTCCCCCATTAATTTTTCCCATTGGGATGGCTGAACGAGCCAAAGGTAACTAATGTCCGAGTTTCAAGACTACAAGCTGGCAAGCTTTAAAGCTCTGTATTAAATCGACATTGACATGATTGGTTGACGGTAAGTGTATCGGTGCTTCCCGTATAAACACAAACTCCCTTCCTTGACAACTTCCTTCCAGCAGTGTGTATCAGGGACATTCCTAGATGTGAGAAGTGTGCAGGAGAACCTGAGAGAAAGGAATGTGTAGTATTGATGTAAAAAGTTGTGTGTATAAACTGTAGGGGTACACATGGTGCTGGAGATCAGATGTGTCCAGTGAGAGAAAGACAGGTTGAGGTTACCAGGATCACAGTAGTGTAGAAGGTGTTGTATGCTGATGCAGTGAAGAAAGTAGTAGAGGAAGATGGGTCCAGGGTGAGGGATCCTGAGGGCATCTCTGTGATTAGGCTGAGGTCACTAGAGGAAGATGGGTCCAGGGTGAGGGATCCTGAGAGCATCTCTGTAATTAGGCCGAGGTCAATAGAGTGAGATGGGTCCAGGGTGAAGGATCCTGAGAGGGTCTCTGTAATTAGGCCGAGGTCAATAGAGTGAGATGGGTCCAGGGTGAGGGATCCTGAGAGGATCCCTGTAATTAGGCCGAGGTCAATAGAGTGAGATGGGTCCAGGGTGAGGGATCCTGAGAGGGTCTCTGTAATTAGGCCGAGGTCAATAGAGAGTGACAGGAATAACATGCTTCAGTAAGTTTTGGCCAAGTTCATGGCCATGGTTGTCAACTGTACCACAGTAATAGAATGTAAAACACAGTGGTTAGATGTTGTGGTGGCAGCTGTTGAGAAGTACTTGGGTGTATAATATTTTACTGCATATTTACAAGGTGTTTTGAAGGATAATATCCTGTCCTCCCAGGATGCTGGCCTGGTGTTGAATTAGAGGGCCAAAGTAGTGGAATAATGATGAGGTTTTAATGGGTGTAGGGTTAGTTGGTTTTTCACAAAGTGTAATGAATTCATACTACAGAATAGTAGGCTGATACACAGCCAATACACTAGGTGGGGAAGTGCACCAATAGTCATTGTTTTGCGGACCGCCATAACACTAAAGAAGAAGAAGACCACTTCCTTCTCAACATCTCTGGATCTGGTCTGTAAAGCGGAAGAATTATAAATCAATCCAATTTTATTGGTCACATACTTGTGTTTAGCAGATGTTATAGCGGGTGTAGCGAAATGCTTGTAACACACTGACTACTTCGGAGGTTGCATTGCTGTAAATGCTGCATGGTTCGCAGCACGTATAGCTTGTAATTTGGTATTTTTTAGGCCACACTTACTGGGCCTCAGACAATTAAAACTATCTGGAATCTCGGAAGAGGACGTTGTTCCAACAGACTCTGGGGTAGAGGTAGACAACAACAGTATTTTTGGTGAATAGGGTGTTGGACGTTTTATTTACTTTAATAGATTCAAATCATATCCAGGATATTTCTGGAGTAAGATTAGGCTACATCAGACATATATTTGTCACAACGTTAGTCGAGTGTTGATATTTATATTTACGTTTGTTCTGGTCTAGCTTTATCTGAACGCGGTAACAAATAAAGTAACTAGTGTAGGCTAGCTACAGATTTACTGTCACGTTTTTTATTTGAAGAAACTTTGAAGAAAGAACGGCTTCAACGATGGATCGGGTAAGTTATGTCGACTTATTAACAGTTTTCCTACTGTGGTGTATAACATGTCTAGTTTAATCATCTTTGATCTTCCATATCCATTCGTTCCATTTGAACAAAATAAATGTAACGGATGTGAAACGGCTAGCTTAGTTAGCGGTGTGTGCGCCAAATAGCGTTTCAATCGGTGACGTCACTTGCTCTGAGACATTGAAGTAGTGGTTCCCCTTGCTCTGCTAGGGCCGCGGCTTTTGTGGGTAACGATGCTTCGTGGGTGTGCAGAGAGTCCCTGGTTCGCGCCCGGGTATGGGCGAGGGACGGTCTAAAGTTATACTGTTTCATAAACAATGGTGGTAATAAACACGTGGGATATTTTGTCCTTCAGCAAAGTAGCCTACTAGCCTAAAGCACACAGATTGACACAAGACAATGCGCAACGAGCAGGTAAAGTCAGAACCATGGAGAAATAATAAGGGCAAAGCTACAACTTGCAGTAGTGGTGTGTAGGTAAAAATCACCAGGGAAGAAAGCCAGAAAAATAGCCATATTACATGTTGTGATCATTGCGTTGTTATAACCTGTTAGTTCATATGCCTTGACTCAGCTGAGACAAGAAGACAGTGGCAGAATACATTCAACCAGACCTTTGTTACATCATAAAACTAGAGAGCAACATCTGTCCTGTTAAATTCACAAAAAATGTTGCATGTAACAGTTGCATGACCTTCAGAATGGTCGAGCAAGTGAATGTTTTCTGAATACTAAACAGCTATTGATTTAGAGTTACCGCAAGTCGAAAAGGAAACAGGTGCTTCCTCCACTATATCAATCTGGACACCACTGAAGTACATGAAATCAATTCCCAACACGTCAGGAAAAGCAAGGTTCTTGGTTTGTAGGATAACCAAAGGAATCACATAGGAGCGGTTACACAGGCGGAACTCTACCTCACTCCATCCAAGTGGTCGTCTAGCCTCACCATCAGCCAGAGAGTGGACCTTCTGTCCACGGCTTCAAGTTGTATTGTGGGCCTTTAACCTCCTTCCACAGTTTCTCATTGAGCAGTGTGTAGGATGACCCGGTATCCAAGATGGCTCTTCCTGTCCATGGGCCTATGGACAGGGGTAACACCAGTTGGTGCGGTATTAACTGAAAGGAAGGGGATGTCGATGGGGGGGGGGGGGCGTAGGCAGTGACTCTTGGGGTTTCAGCTCTGGTTAAAGCACCCAGAGTAGGATGGTGATTCCTGTGAAAATAGTTAGGTGTGTTGGCCTGTTGTGATTTCTGGTTTCTGGAAGGGTTTACTTGATACGGTCTTGGACATGTAGCTGAAGAATGTCCCTTTTGGCTACATCTCCAACAGAACATGAGAGGGGTCTTGGCTGGAGACTCTAGCTGTTGTTGATAGTCTGTCTTGGGTAACTGTTAGGGTGTCTGTTTCTTTCTCTGGTCATATTGCTGTTGGCATTCTCTGTCCTTCTCAAACTGCTGTCCCAAGCGAACCAGTCCATCGACAGTGGTGACTCGTTCTCGGAGTTGACTGGCTAGTAGTGGGTTGATGTCATTAAATTGATCTTGAAGAACCTCTTCCTCCTCAATGCCAGGTTTCCACCTTCTGCACAGGGAGTGGTAACCGTATGCAAAGTCACGGATACTCTTTCTCGCTTTGCACTCGATTCCTGACTCTGTCTGCCAGCTCATCTGTGTAGTCCTCAGACAGAAATGCAGAGGAAAACTTGGCCTCAAAGTCAGCCCAGGAGGTAGTGGTGAGACGTGCCACATCCCACCAGTCGAGCTGTCCCATGCAACACAGTCCTCAATGTGGCAAGGAGTTCTTCGTCAGCCAAGGGATTGAGGGCAAGAAAGTCTCGACATCTTTCTAGATACATTAGCGGTTCAGGACTGTCATCTTTTTTTCCCCAAAGGTGGGAAATTGCAATTTAATGGGCATCGCCCCCACATGACGTCTACTCAATTCACCATGAACAAACGAGCTAGGAGGGATTGAGGAAGTAGGGGGGGGGGGGCGTTATCGGACAATGAAAATGAACACCAGGATGCATGGTGGATTGCATCCTGCAAGGGGTGGCTGCAGCATGGCCTGGTCTTGGCTGTTCAGAGGTGCCAGCTTGGCCCTCAGTGGTCTGAACTGAAGTGGACACCAGAGAAACTCTGTGTAAGGAGTTGTGCCTAATGGAGGCCATGTCCACAGACACGTCATCCAACATTTTAACACAATTAGAGAGTTCTGTCTGCAAGTGGTCTACAGTGTTAACCATGGGAGAAAAAAACAGAATTAACGTCCTTGAGGACCTCAGTGTGATGATGTTGCAGGCGCCATTGGAGAGTGGCAGTGAGTTGGTTTCGTTGGTAGTCAAACTGCCTGTCCATGGCACCAGTCATTTCCCGTCTTCCACTCTCACTGAGCTCTGTCAGCATGTGGGTTAGAGTGCTCAGTGAGTTTCTGAATTCCATGGCACTCTGTTGCTCTTCCCTCAGACATTTGAAATTATGGTGGATAAGAGTTTGGAGATGTTGTTGAGTCCGACGAATATCAAGGATGTCACCTTGAAGTTGTAAGACTACAACCTCTGGAGATAAACCAGACAATGGAGGAAGGTTGGGTGTCAGAGGGAGGGCTAGCTCAGTACTTCCACACAGATCCATGTCAATAAGTGAGTAACTGGTGTGGGAGAAATTAGGTACATATATGGATAAATATACTGTCCTATATAAAAGAGGGATGCATTTGCCATTCTGGTAAGGTACATTGTCTATTGTATAGGACAGGAAGCCAGAGTGGGGCCATGGGAGAGGGCAATACCTAGGGCAGCTGGACATACAAAGATCAGAGGTTATCTAAGGACGGGGGGTTCAGCCAAAGGACCAATTGATGGATTACAGACATCAATCACATCACAGGAGACAAGTCTGTTTGATCTTAGACAACCATATGAAGAGAAGGCGACCAGAACAGCTAGGCACCCTAAAGCTAAAGGAGATGAAAGACACCAAAAGGGACACATGGAGTTAATTACAGGGTATGAACACAGGCCACAGGAAAGGGGAATGTATAGTATTTTTAGTATAGCTGAGCATGCTAAAAACAGAAGAGACACATAGTCTGCTGACCCTAGATAACACACAAACAGGAGAACGCATTAAGCTGAGTGAAGGGTCAAAGCAAGGGTCTTGTCACCATTAGGATCTAATGGAAAGCAGATGGGGGCGTTATTGGGCTGAACAAGCAGGAAGCACGGATTGGGATGTAACTTCATTTGCATATGGGAGGGACTTATATGGTAGGTGTATAACTCAGAGCGAGGGCTCTGAAAAAGTGTGTGTGTTCCGCGGACCGCTCCGGCTTATGATACTGTTGTATTAAAAGTCTATATTGATTTTCACAAAGTTCTTGGTTGTGTCATACTTGAACCGATTTGCCACTACACTGGTTAGACCTCCTGTGGCCTGTGGTCCAGACCGAGCATTCAGATTCCTAGGGCTCTGGCCCAAATCAACTCCATTATCTCCATTCACATTATGATTTGTATTGTCAGCTTGATGGTCAGAATGGCCCTGTGTATTCCCATTGACAGGTATGACATGGATGAGCACATTATCTTGGGGTGAATCCATTGTTTTAATTCCACACAAAAGATTTGCTTTGGTTAGTTCTCAATGTTGAGCTGTCCCATCTGGGGTGCCATTTTTTATGTAACGGTTTTGACTTGGTTATTATTTATAGGGGTGCCAGGTAGGTTGTGCCTACCAGAGAAAACATTGGTTTCTCCTTTTGGTTTGGGAGGGAATGAGTCCCATCTGGTCCGTCAAGTCTACACCAATACAAAGGACTTATGTTAAAGTCATGGAAATCAACTTTTCATAAACCCTTAAAACATTGGAAAGAACTTCAAAAAAAACTACTATATTCTTATGCGTGGGTTGTATTAGCAACACCAATGATTACACACACATATAATAATATCACAATGAGTTCTGGTTCCTCCAGAAATGTCCTGTACCTCGGGCATAAAGAGTCCAGCCCGGTAAAGGAGTTCAGGGAACTCCAGTGACCTTAGTCACGCGATGTTTGTCCGTTCATTCAAGTGTAGCGTAAACCCAGTATTAATCATACAATCAATATAACAATTATTTTACCACAGAACTTTAAAGCGTATCAACTCTTACTAAGTCCTCAACTACAACTAACTACATAAATCATCACAGTATACCTCACATCAAAACAAATGAAATACCGTATACAAAAAGGTTGTAGTCAGTCGGTCAGTCAGACAATCCAATCCGCCAACAGATCTCCAGCGGAGAAAGGCCACGAAAAACGGAGAGGTGTAGTCCACGGACACAAAGAGTGGATCCGATCCTGGGTAAACTCTATTAGGCTACAAAACACACGTTTAACGGCAACAAAACAACCGGAATAGAGAAGCTTCAGAACTGAGGGTTGAACACATCCTCATTCCCGTCTCCATCACAACCCCACTTTTGCGCAGCTGATGCTGGCTATTTAATTGGCAATTAAAGGGAAAGCACCCTATTGGAAGGAGAAACACTGAGACGGTTCAGAAAAATTCAGGGCCGTCACAACATGCCACAATACCCCTATATCTGATGGTTTCTTCTATGTATGTACTGTATATGGATACTGAAACTATGAGACTGACATTTTTCTCAACATGCTCCAAGTGGGATAACTAGCAGCAGTAGTTCTGGTGTTTAGATTTTTCATCACTGGTTATTTGAACAACATGATTTAGCAGGTGTTACCATCTTTCACACCTTGGAAAGGGAGGCGACATCTACATCTTGAAAGAGGGGGTGGAGCTTTTCGTTTCTGTTCTGCTCTTTGTTCTACCGTCAAGTTTTATACGTTTTTAAATTTTGTAAAAAATATTCCAATTCTATTTTGAAAAATTTGCCAAAGTGAAATATACAAGACATTTGTGGAAAGTAGTGAACGGTTACACACTTCAGGAGAAAGGAGGTATTATAAGGATGCAGCCATCAATCAGAGATTTAGACTAAAGTAATCAAATGTTTGGTCTAATGATATTCTATGTACAATACTTCCTGTGGTCACCAGGACAGAGCTAGTCCGTCCCCCTCCACCCTGCCGGAGTCCCCTGGTCACAACTCTCCTGGTAGCGCCTTACTGCTGGATCTGAAGAGGGTTTCTGTGCTGCTGGTCGACTGCAGGAAAACAGCAGGGCAGAGTGGAACTGTGAGAGAAGGACAGGAGGAGGGAGATTTGATTTCATCAAGTAAGAACAATGGGGGGTGTGGATTAGACTACAATCTGCTTCTGCAACTTCTGTTAATTGATTGATAAACAGTAAACACTCAGTGGCCAGTAAATTGTCGCTCCAGTTTCATGAATGGAGGGGGTTGTACCTAAAAAACTGGCCAATGAGTGTATATTGATAAGGGCAGCAGGTAGGTTAGTGGTTTAGAGCGTTGGGCCACTAATAAAGGTTGCTGGTTCAAATCTCTGAGCCGACAAGGTAAAAAATCTGTCTGCTCTTGAGCAAGGTACTTAACCCTGATTGCTCCTGTAAGTCGCTTTGGATAAGAGCGTCTGCTAAATAACAAATACTTTTTACAAAAATAATACTATATATGGACCTGTATTTCAAAAACCTAGTTATTCAATGTCTTTGTTTCACAGGGGACATACACTGTTGTTCTCTCAGCGGGAGGGGCTTATCATCTGGGGAGCCTCAACATCCTGTTGCTGACGAGACAGAGAAGAGTCTCTCCAGATTAGAACACCCCACGAAACACCAGCAGGGACATACAGGGAAGAAACCTCACCACTGCTGCTCTGACTGTGGGAAGAGTTTCACAAGCCAGAGTGGCTTCATTATTCACTGTGATCAGTGTGGGAAGAGTTTTGCTGCATCTAACACCTTCAAATCTAATGTAAGAATTCATACAGGGGAGAAGCCTTACCCCTGCCTTGATTGTGGGAAAAGCTTTGCTCGTGCAGGAACCTTAACTGTACACCAGCGTGTACACACTGGAGAGAAGCCTTATAGTTGTGATCAGTGTGGGAAGAGCTTCAATCAGTCAGGCAGCCTGACTACACACCAGCGTGTACACACAGGAGAGAAACCTTATAGTTGTGATCAGTGTGGGAAGAGCTTCAATCATTTAGGCAACCTGACTACACACCAGCGAACACACACAGGAGAGAAGCCTTATAGTTGTGATCAGTGTGGGAAGAGCTTTGCTGTATCAGAAACACTAACTAGACACCAGCGAATACACACTGGAGAGAAGCCTTATAACTGTGGTCAGTGTGGAAAGAGCTTTGCTGGAGTTTCGTCCCTGACTGCACACCAGCAAACTCACACTGGAGAAAAGCCTTACAGCTGTGATCAGTGTGGGAAGAGCTTTGTTATAGTTTCCTCCCTGATTACACACCAGCGAACTCACACTGGAGAAAAGCCTTACAGCTGTGGTCAGTGTGGGAAGAGCTTTGCTGTAGCTTCCACCCTGATTACACACCAGCGAACTCACACTGGAGTGAAGCCTTATAGCTGTGATCAGTGTGGGAAGAGCTTTGCTGCAGCTTCCGCCCTGATTATACACCAGCGAACTCACACTGGAGTGAAGCCTTATAGCTGTGATCAGTGTGGGAAGAGCTTTGCTGCAGCTTCCGCCCTGATTATACACCAGCGAACACACACAGGAGAGAAACCTTATAGCTGTGATCAGTGTGGGAAGAGCTTCAAACATTCAGGCAGCCTGACTACACACCAGCGAACACACACAGGAGTGAAGCCTTATAGCTGTGATCAGTGTGGAAAGAGCTTCAAACATTCAGGCAACCTAACTACACACCAGCGAACACACACAGGAGAGAAGCCTTATAGTTGTGATCAGTGTGGGAAGAGCTTTGCTGTATCAGATAGACTAACTAGACACCAGCGAATACACACTGGAGAGAAGCCTTATGACTGTGGTCAGTGTGGAAAGAGCTTTGCTAGAGTTTCCTCCCTGACTGCACACCAGCAAACTCACACTGGAGAAAAGCCTTACAGCTGTGATCAGTGTGGGAAGAGCTTTGTTATAGTTTCCTCCCTGACTGCACACCAGCGAACTCACACTGGAGAAAAGCCTTACAGCTGTGGTCAGTGTGGGAAGAGCTTTGCTGTAGCTTCCTCCCTGACTGCACACCAGCGAACTCACACTGGAGTGAAGCCTTATAGCTGTGATCAGTGTGGGAAGAGCTTTGCTGTATCAGAAAAACTAACTAGACACCAGCGGATACACACAGGAGAGAAACCTTATAGATGTGATCATTGTGGAAAGAGCTTTGCTCAATCAGAAAAACTAACTAGACACCAGCGGATACACACAGGAGAGAAGCCTTATACCTGTGATCATTGTGGAAAGAGCTTTGCTCAATCAGATAACCTGTATTCACACCAGCGGATACACACTGGAGAGAAGCCTTATAGCTGTGATCAGTGTGGGAAGAGCTTTGCTCTAGCTTCCACCCTGACTAGACACCACAGAACACACACTGGAGAGAAGCCGTATAGCTGTTATCAGTGTGGGAAGAGCTTTGCTCTAGCTTCCCACCTGACTGCACACCACAGAATACACACAGGAGTGAAGCCTTATAGTTGTGATCAGTGTGGAAGGGGCTTTTCTCAATCAGTAACCTGGAATATACACCAGCGAACACACACAGGAGAGAAGCCTTATAGCTGTGTTCAGTGTGGAAAGAGCTTTGCTGTATTTTCCTCCCTGTCTACACACCAGCGAACACACACTGGAGAGAAGCCTTATAGCTGTGATCAGTGTGGGAAGAGCTTTGCTGCAGGTTCCACCCTAACTAGACACCAGCGAACACACACTGGAGAGAAACCTTATTAGCTGTGATCATTGTGGAAAGAGCTTTAATCAGTCACTGGCCCTGAAATCACACAAGCAAACACACACTGGTGAGAAAGAAGCCTTATATCTGTGATCAGTGTGAGAAGCGTTTCAGTCAGTTATGGACCCTTTATTCACACCAGTGAAGCTCTGTTTATTTAGGGCCAATGAGAAAGAAACAGAAAGCACAAACTTGCTGTAATTAGATAACCTGAATTCACACCAGCGAATACACGCTGGAGAGAAGCCTTATAGCTGTGTTTCATCTCCCTCCTTTCTGGCACAGTTTCCAGATCCCTAAATAAACTATAAAATCAAATGTATTTATATAGCCCTTCTTACATCAGCTGATATCTCAAAGTGCTGTACAGAAACCCAGCCTAAAACCCCAAACAGCAAGCAATGCAGGATCATTAGAAAACATCTAGTGAACAGTCATATCCATCTCCCATTCTTAAACAGTTGACTTAGTCTGATCACCATGGTAACCTCTGTGCAGCATAATATGCAGCTCTGATCTAGGATCAGGTCTCCCTTGTGTCTATGTAATATCACACATTGATCTAAATGGATAAATGTTCTCATAGGAAATGTTATAGGGAACTTGTGTGTGTGGGGGGGGGGGGGGGGGGGGGGGATAATTGTATCTTCTTTCATGTACTCATGATAATACTATTATTAAATGTCATTATGTAGAATAATGTTTCAACAATAGGTGTATATTCATGTATTCAATTGATCAATACATTCAATCCAATTATCTTCTAAACAAGAAGTTATCACTTAAATGGTGTATTTTATATATCTATATTGATTAAAATGATCCTAAATCTAATCAATAATACATTGGATAATTATTTCCATGAGTTCAAGGCAAGGTCTATGTATACTGTGTCTTGTAACAACGGTTAATGTAATAACTTTTAGATTTATAATGTAATAAAGCCGGTAAATGTAACATCTTGTTGGTTAATATGATAAAATGTTGTCTAATAACCTTTTCCACTTAATGTAATAAGTTATTGGTATCAGGTTACAACTTTTTTTTATGAATAACGTAATAACTTAAACCGATCATGTAATAACACCTAAACCAATGTTTAATGTGTTACTTCACCAATGTTAATGCACATACCACCCTCCACCAATAACAAACCCACACACACAAACCTATGCCCTTGTACTTGTACACAAACAAGCACACAGTTATATGATAAAAAATAAATAAATGAAATAACAATTCATCGGTAGTTCTTATATTCAATGGGGCGGCAGGGTAGCCTAGTGGTTAGAGCGTTGCAAGTTCAAACCCCCGAGCTGACAAGGTACAAATCTGTCTAACTGCCCCTGAACAGGCAGTTAACCCACTGTTCCTAGGCCGTCATTGAAAATAAGAATTTGTTCTTAACTGACTTGCATGGTTAAATAAAGGAAAAAAATAAATGAGACAGGGGGCTCGGTTGGGCAAGAAGAAGGAGGATTGGGAAACTGCAAATAACAATCTGAACTCCGCCTAGCAGAAACATCTTTGAATTTGCAAATATTAATTATTAGTTTATATTGTAATAAAGTTAAGGGATGTCACCCTGCGAGGGGTGAACCATAGTAGGGGATATAAAGAGAACACCATCTTGAGAACTGAGTGTCTTGTTTGTAAATTGCTGTAAGTGTAAACTCCGGGTTGCAAACCATATTAAACAAACTAACCTCTGATTCCTGTGGTCACTTGTGGTCTGTGGTCACGCCCTATAAAGGCATCTAACCATGAGCTCATTTGAAAGACAACAGCAAAGAATTTCTCTAACCAAGCTGTTTTTGTTGTTTCTATCACCTTAGATTTGTGATTTTTGATTTTATTTGCAAATATAAAAACAATACAACCACACGTGGACATAAATCATTTACTATCATTCAGGATGATTCTAAAACAGTGAAACATGTAATGTACCGTTTAAATAGATTCATGATATAATACAAAAGTATTTTCTAGCATAATGACTCCCTAAACCGCCTCACCCACTTGAAGAGAGGTGTTGATGACTATGTACAGTAGATGGCGGCACCTCTTAAACACCACAGAAGAAGCCGGAAAGCATCAACAGGAAGTACTTTGTTACCATCCTCTATCTAGTTTTCAAACCAAACACATTTCCACAGGATTTGCAGGATGTTTCTAATGTAAGATTAGTCTAAATGAGACGTTCGTTTGTCACAACTGAAATGGAGTTTTGATATTTATAAAGTTGTGGTCTAGCTTTTCTTTATCTGAACGCTGTGACTAAGAAAGTAACTGTAGCATACACATTTAGTGTCGTTTTAATTTTTTTTAGAAAGAATACAGTAACGTCAGCTTCCACGATGGATCAGGTAAGTTTGGTTGACTTGTATTAATAGTTTACCTATTGTGGTGTTTTAAATGTCTAGGTCCAGTTTTCACGTGTGATCCTCCACATCCATGAGTTCGATTTGAACAGCAGGAGAAAAGAAACCATGGTGGTAATTTCAGCCAAGTAGCCTACTAGCTCATCGCACACAGATTGATGATACAAGGCAATGCTCAACCGGCAGGTCAAGTCAGAACCAGGGAGAAATAATTAGGCATCGCCTACACCAATTATGTATCGGTTAACTTCTTTGAACACCTCAAATTGTTTCTTCAGATGTCAATTCGATCACACAGCGTTTATACACTAATTTGTTGCGCCCAAATAAAGAAAACGACCATTGAAAATAGGTGATTTTTGTTGCTAGGCTACCAGTTACGGTGCTTTTAGCTTGTGTTTGCGCGCGTCTTTATGCGGAAGTAACACAACAATGATAGCTAGTGTCGAAGAATGATATGGAGTTAATTTTAGTCAAATTATTGAGCATATCCTCCGCGCAAATAAGCATCAGAAATTGTCCTTATTTAGCATATCAAGACCCTGATGTGGACCTCAGTCTAGAGCTTAAAATATACAATGTAGGCCTACTGTCATTATTTGTCGTCCTATTGAGAAAATAAGATGTCCACATAGGCCTATCACAGGATATTGAATGATTCCATATCCGCCCATAGGAAATGTCCATGTGTGATATTCAGAGTAATCACAATATCATATGTCTAAAAGAAAATAGTTTTGATATATCGTTTTTTTACATTAGAACTTGAAAAAACATTGGAACAACGACATCTGGATTGTTTTGAAACAGTTGAAGTCGGAAGTTTACATCCACCTTATCCAAATACATTTGAACTCAGTCTTTCACAATTCCTGACATTTAATCCCAGTAAAAATTCCCAGTTTTAGGTCAGTTAGGATCACCACTTTATTTAAGAATGTGACATTTCAGAATAATAGTAGAGAGAATGATTTATCAGCTTTTATTTATTTTGTCACATTCCAAGTGAGTCAGAGGTTTACATACCCTCAATTAGTATTTGGTAGCATTGCCTTTAACTTGTTTAACGTGGGTCAAACGTTTCGGGTAGCCTTCCACAAGCTTCCCACAATAAGTTGAGTGAATTTTGGCCCATTCCACCTGACAGAGCTGGTGTAACTGAATCAGGTTTGTTGGCCTCCTTGCTCGCACACACTTTTTCAGTTCTGCCCACAAATTTTCTATAGGATTGAGGTCAGCGCTTTGTGATGGCCACTCCAATACCTTGACTTGTTGTCCTTAAGCTATTTTGCCACAACTTTGGAAGTATGCTTGGGGTCATTGTCCATTTGGAAGACCCATTTGCGACCAAGCTTTAACTTCCTGACTGATCAAATCAAATTTATTTATATAGCCCTTCGTACATCAGCTGATATCTCAAAGTGCTGTACAGAAACCCAGCCTAAAACCCAAAAACAGCAAGCAATGCAGGTGTAGAAGCACGGTGGCTAGGAAAAACTCCCTAGAAAGGCCAAAACCTAGGAAGAAACCTAGAGAGGAACCAGGCTATGTGGGGTGGCCAGTCCTCTTCTGGCTGTGCCGGGTGGAGATTATAACAGAACATGGCCAAGATGTTCAAATGTTCATAAATGACCAGCATGGTCGAATAATAATAAGGCAGAACAGTTGAAACTGGAGCAGCAGCACGGCCAGGTGGACTGGGAACAGCAAGGAGTCATCATGTCAGGTAGTCCTGGGGCATGGTCCTAGGGCTCAGGTCCTCTGAGAGAGAGAAAGAAAGAGAGAAGGAGATAATTAGAAAACGCACACTTAGATTCACACAGGACACCGAATAGGACAGGAGAAGTACTCCAGATATAACAAACTGACCCTAGCCCCCCCCCGACACAAACTACTGCAGCATAAATACTGGAGGCTGAGACAGGAGGGGTCAGGAGACACTGTGGCCCCATCCGAGGACACCCCTGGACAGGGCCATACAGGAAGGATATAACCCCCGATATAACCCCCTTGTCCCCGAGCTGACAAGGTAAAAATCTGTTGTTCTGCCCCTGAACAAGGCAGTTAACCCACTGTTCTTAGGCCGTCATTGAAACTAAAAATGTGTTCTTAACTGACTTGCCTAGTTAAATAAAGGTTAAGAAAATACATCATAATGAGCAGCAGTAGGTCAGGTGTTTAGGTTTTCCTCTGGTTATTTTGACAAATCACGATTTGGCAGGTGTTGGCGTCCTCCTCGTTTCATCATCTCTCCTAAAACGTATTAACCCAGAACTGAATAGAGCGGCTGACCAATTACGTGAGACATTAGTTCTGGGTTAACCAAGACTAACTCAGGGGTGAACGATGTGTTCAACTCCAATGAATGCTCAATCAAAGGTTCTGAACATAAGACAGAGGGGCATTACAAGGACCACTTCCATTTTGAAAAAGTGATTAGGAAAAAAAATTGTACATTTGTGGAAAGTAGTGAACGGTTGGTTACACACTTCAGGAGAAAGGAGGTATTATAAGGATGCACCAGTCAGCTATAGAATACAATAATCAAATGTTTTGTCTGATGATGTTCTATGTACAATACTTCCTGTGGTCTCCAGGACAGAGCTAGCCCGTCCCCCTCCACCCTGACGGAGTCCCCTGGTCACAACTCTCCTGGTAACGCCTTACTGATGGATCTGAAGAGGGTGTCTGTGTGGCTGGTCGACTGCAGGAAAACAGCAGGGCAGAGTGGAACTGTGAGAGAAGGACACGAGGAGGGAGATGGAGATTTGATTTCATCAAGTAAGAACAATGGGGTGTGGATCAGACTACAATCTGATTCTACAACTTCTGTTAATTGATTGATAAACAGTAAACACTCAGTGGCCAGTAAATTGTCGCTCCAGTTTCATGAATGGAGGGGGTTGTACCTAATAAACTGGCCAATGAGTGTATATTGATAAGGGCAGCAGGTAGGTTAGTGGTTTAGAGCGTTGGGCCACTAATAAAGGTTGCTGGTTCAAATCTCTGAGCCGACAAGGTGAAAAATCTGTCTGCGCTTGAGCAAGGTACTTAACCCTAATTGCTCCTGTAAGTCTGCTAAATAGTATGTGTTTATGGACTCATATTGACAACCCAGTTATTCAATGTCTTTGTTTCACAGGGGACACCCCTAAGTGTTGTTCTCTCAGTGGGAGGGGCTTATCATCTGGGGAGCCTCAACAACATCCTGTTGCTGACGAGACAGAGAAGAGTCTCTCCAGATCAGAACATCTCAAGAAACACCAGCAGAGACGTACAGGGAAGAAACCTCACCACTGCTGCTCTGACTTTGGGAAGAGTTTCACAAGCCAGAGTGGCTTCATTATTCAGTGTGGGAAGAGTTTTGCTTCTTCTAACACCTTCAAATCTAATGTAAGAATTCATACAGGGGAGAAGCCTTACCCCTGCCTTGATTGTGGGAAAAGCTTTGTTAGTGCAGGAGTCCTAACCATACACCAGCGGACACACACTGGAGTGAAGCCTTATAGCTGTGATCAGTGTGGGAAGAGCTTCAATCAGTCAGTCCACCTGACTACACACCAGCGAACACACTCTGGAGTGAAGCCTTATAGCTGTGATCAGTGTGGGAAGAGCTTCGTTCAGTCAGTCCACCTGACCACACACCAGCGAACACACAGTGGAGAGAAGCCTTATAGCTGTGATCAGTGTGGGAAGAGCTTCGTTCAGTCAGTCCACCTGACTACACACCAGCGAACACACACTGGAGAGAAGCCTTATAGCTGTGATCAGTGTGGAAAGAGCTTTGCTGTATCAGAAAAACTAACCATACACCAGCGAACACACACTGGAGAGAAGCCTTACAGCTGTGATCAGTGTGGAAGGGGCTTTTCTCAATCAGTAACCCGGAATAAACACCAGCGAATACACACAGGAGAGAAGCCTTATAGCTGTGATCAGTGTGGAAAGAGCTTTGCTGTATCAGAAAAACTAACTATACACCAGCGAATACACACAGGAGAGAAGCCTTATAGCTGTGATCACTGTGGGAAGAGCTTTGCTGTAGTTTCCTCCCTGATTAGACACCAGGTAACACACACTGGAGTGAGAACTTATGTCTGTCTATGTGGGAAGAGCTTTGGTCTAGCTTCCTCCCTTACTATACACCAGCGAACACACACTGGAGAGAAGCCTTATAGCTGTGATCATTGTGGAAGGGGCTTTTCTCAATCAGTAAACCGGAATATACACCAGCGAACACACACAGGAGAGAAGCCTTACAGCTGTGATCATTGTGGAAAGAGCTTTGCTCTAGCTTCCACCCTGACTGCACACCAGCGAACACACACTGGGGAGAAGCCTTATAGCTGTGATCAGTGTGGAAAGAGCTTCAATCAGGCATGCAACCTGACTAAACACCAGCGAACACACACTGGAGAGAAAGAAGCCTTATATCTGTGATCAGTGTGGGAAGCGTTTCAGTCAGTTATGGACCCTTTATTCACACCAGTGAACACACACTGGAGAAGGAATCTTATGTCTGTCTAGGTGGGAAGAGCTTTGTTTATTTAGGGCCAATGAGAAAACACCAGAAAACACAAACATGCTGTATTTCATCTTCCTCCCATCTGGCACCGGTTCCAGATCCCTAAATAAAGGATCAGTAGAAAACATCTAGTGAACAGTCGTATCCATCTCCCATTCTTAACTCTTTGGGATAGCGGGATGCCTCGTCAACATCCGGTGAAATTGCAGATCGCGAAATTCAAAATGACAGAAATAGAACTACTAACATTCATGAAAATACATGTATCATACATCAAAATAAAGCTTAACTTCTTTTTAATCCAGCCACTGCGTCAGATTTCAAAAAGGCTTTACGGCGAAAGCAGACCACCATGTGAGGACAGTGCCCCACATACAAAAGCATGAAAAACAATTTCAAGCCAAGTAGAGGAGTCAAGAAAGTCAGAAATAGCGATAAAATGAATCACTTACCTTTGAAGATCTTCAGCTGGTTGCAATCATAAGAGTCCCAGAAACATCACAAATGGCGCTTTTGTTCGATAAAGTCCTTTATATTAAAAAAAGTTAGTTTAGCTGACGCGCTTGACTCAGTAATCCACCAGTTTCCCTCGTTGAAAAATGCAAACAAAAGTTCTAAAAGCTATTGGCAAACTTTGTCGAAACTAGTCAAACAACGTGTCTATATCATCCTCAGGTTGTCTGAAATGTAAATAAACTATAATATTTCATACGGAAAGGACTGTGTTCAATTTGAACATCAAATTAGCAAGAGCGTACCTTCCTCATTGCGCGCAAAACCACTGATGTGACCCTAGCAGTCACCAGACTCTAAGTCAAAATACTAATTCATTTTTCAAAACAATAGCCTCAAAACCTTGAATAAAGACAGTTGACAGCTAGTAGAAGCTATATCAATTGCAATCTGGTGGATGGACATAGGGGTTTTCTATAGCTTTACAAAATAAAAGCCTGTGATTTGAATTTCTTTTTTTTCTGGTTGGATTTTCTTTGTGTTTTTGCCAGCCATGTCAGTTCTGTTTTCCTCACAGACATTATTTTGACAGTTTTGGAAACTTTAGAGTGTTTGGGCCTGAGAAAGTGGGCCTGAGCAACAGGCAGTTTACTTTGGGCACGTTTTTCATTCAAACGTCTCAATACTGCCCCCGTTCCCATAAAGGTTAAACAGTTGCCTTAGTCTGATCACCATGGTAACCTCTGTGGAGCATAATATGCAGCTCTGATCTAGCATCAGGTCTCCACTGTGTCTATGTAATATCACACATTGGGCTCTAAATGGATAAATGTTATGATAACATGTCATAGTGAACCTGTGTGTGGGGGAAATGATTAATACATTCAATCCATTATCTTCTAAACAAGAAGTTATCACTTAAATTGTATATTTTATAAATCTATATTGATTTCAAATTCTCCTTATTACATTTATAATGTAATAAAACTGGTAAATGTAATATCTTGTTGGTTAATGATAAAATGTTGAATTGTTGTCGTAATAACTTTTCCACTTACTGTAATAAGTTACGTTACCAGTCAGGTGAGTAACAACTTTTTAAATGAATAACATAATGACTTTAACCGATCATGTAATAACACCTAAACCAATGTTTAATGTGTTACTACACTAATGTTAATGCACATACCACCCTCCACCAATTTCAAACCCACACACACACACACACCTATGCCCTTGTACTCACACACAAATACACACACAAGCACACAGTTAGACACACATTGATAAAGAAAAAATAATAATGAATGAATCTGTATTTTGAATTGTCAATGAGACAGGGGGCTCGGTCGGGCAAGAGGAAGAAGGATTGGGAAACTAATTGCAAGTAATAATAACCTGAAAAATCTTTGTATTAGCAACTATTACTTATTAGTTTATATTGTATTAAAGTTAAGGGGTGAACCATAGTAGGGGATAAAAAGGGAAAACAGGATCTTGAGAACTGAGTGTCTTGTTTGTAAATTGCTGTAAGTGTAAACTTCGGGTTGCAAACTATATTAAACAAACTAACCTCTGATCAAAGAAGTTTCCTGTGGCCACTTGTATGAACATATACAGAAAGTGTAAGGAATATCTGCCCTGTTATCACTATTTCTATTCATTACGGAATAGTAGGCTGATAAATAGGCAAATCATTTGCCAATAAAAAAATATGTGGACGCTCAAAGAGAACGTTGCCAGAGAAGAAGAGGCAAAGAGAGAGGCCCAACTCGAGGGAAAATCTGTCGCCCTCCAGCAGGTGGCGTTTTTTCCCCGCTCCACCAGGCAAGGAGTTTTTGTGTGGAGGTCAATGAAAATGTGATGATTTTGGTCAATCAAAAAACGAATGGCTTATGTGAGGTTTATTTGATCAATATAAGTTTCTTAGTCTGCACCCCTAAGTCCGCTATAAGCCCTTGGCGGGACGCTTTTGCGTCTTCCATTCAGAGAACCGCTACACGCCCTATAAAGGCATCTAGCCATGAGCTCATTTGAAAGACAATAGCAAAGAATTTCTCTAACCAAGCTGTTTTTGTTGTTTCTATAAATACCTTAGATTTGTGATTTTAGATTTTATTTGCAAATATAAAAACAATACAACCACACGTGGACATAAATCATTTACTATCATTCAGGATGATTCTAAAACAGTGAAACATGTACAGTTTAAATAGATTCATGATATAATACAAACAGTTATTTTCTAGCATAATGACTCCCTAAACCGCCTCACCCACTTGAAGAGAGGTGTTGATGACTATATACAGTAGGTGGCGGCACCTTTTAAACACCACAGAAGAAGCCGGAAGCATCAACAGGAAGTACTTTGTTACCATCCTCTATCTAGTTTTCAAACCAAATACATTTCCACAGGATTTTTCTAATGTAAGATTAGTCTAAATGAGACGTTCATTTGTCACAACTTAAATGGAGTTTTGATATTTATAAAGTTGTGGTCGAGCTTTTCTTTATCTGAACGTTGTGACAAAGAAAGTAACTAGCATACACATTTAGTGTCGTTGTTTATTTTTTCGAAAGAATAAGGTAACGTTAGCTTCCACGATGGATCGGGTAAGTTTGGTTGACTTTTATTAATAGTTTACCTATGGTGGTGTTTTAAATGTCTATGTCCAGTTTTCACGTGTGATCCTCCACATCCATGAGTTCGATTTGAACAGCAGGAGAAAAGAAACCATGGTGGTAATTTCAGCCAAGTAGCCTACTAGCTCATCGCACACAGATGGATGAAACAAGGCAATGCTCAACCGGCAGGTCAAGTCAGAACCAGGGAGAAATAATTAGGAATCGCCTTCACCAATTATGTATATAAACCCTGGATTGCTGATGCTATATATTTGCTACTGAGAGGCTTTGAAGGCACCGGTTAACTTCTTTGAACACCTCAAATTGTTTATCCAGATGTCAGTTCGACCACACAGCGTTTACACACTAATTTGTTGCGCCCAAATAAAGAAAACGACCATTGAAAATAGGTGATTTTTGTTGCTAGGCTACCAGTTACGGTGCTGTTAGCTTGTGTTTGCGCGCGTCGTTATGCGGAAGTAACACAACAAAGATAGCTAGTGTCGAAGAATGATATGGAGTTAATTTTAGTCAAATTATTGAGCATATCCTCCGCGCAAATAAGCATCAGAAATTGTCCCTATTTAGCATATCAAGATCCTGATGTGGACCTCAGTCTAGAGCTTAAAATATACAATGTAGGCCTACTGTCAGTATTTGTCGTCATATTGAGAAAATAAGATGTCCACATAGGCCTATCACAGGATATTGAATGATTCCATATCCGCCCATAGGAAATGTCCATGTGTGATATTCAGAGTCATCCCAATATCATCTGTTTAAAAGAAAATAGTTTTGATGTAGTTTTTTACATTAGAACTTGAAAAAACATTGGAACAAAGACATCTGGATTGTTTTGATACAGTTAAAGTCGGAAGTTTACATACACCTTATCCAAATACATTTGAACTCAGTCTTTCACAATTCCTGACATTTAATCCTAGTAAAAATTCCCTGTTTTAGGTCAGTTAGGATCACCACTTTATTTAAGAATGTGACATTTCAGAATAGTAGTAGAGATAATGATTTATCAGCTTTTATTTATTTAATCGCATTCCCAGTGGGTCAGAAGTTTACATACACTCAATTAGTATTTGGTAGCATTGCCTTTAACTTGTTTAACGTGGGTTAAACGTTTTGGGTAGCCTTCCACAAGCTTCCCACAATAAGTTGGGTGAATTTTGTCCCATTCCACCTGACAGAGCTGGTGTAACTGAGTCATAGGCCTCCTTGCTCGCACATGCTTTTTCAGTTCTGCCCACAAATATTCTATAGAATTGAGGTCAGGGCTTTGTGATGGCCACTCCAATACCTTGACTTTATTGTCCTTAAGCCATTTTGCCACAACTTTGGAAGTATGCTTGGGGTCATTGTCCATTTGGAAGACCCATTTGCGACCAAGCTTTAACTTCCTGACTGATATCTTGAGATGCTGCTTCAATATATCCACATAATTTTCTATCCTCATGATGCCAACTATTTTGTGAAGTGCACCAGTCCCTCCTGCAGCAAAGCACCCCCACAACATGATGCTGCCACCCCCGTGCTTTCGTCGGCTTGCAAGCGTCCCCCTTTTTCCTCCAAACATAACGATGGTCATGAAACAAAAATATAAATTTTGGGCCCTCATCAGACCAGAGACAATTCTAGTTCAATCCTTGTCCCCGTGTGCAGTTACAAACCGTAGTCTGGCTTTTTTTATGGCGGTTTTGGAGCAGTGGCTTCTTCCTTGCTGAGCAGCCTTTCAAGTTATGTCGATATTGGACTCACACACACGTTTAAAACCAAAGTCCCTGCCAAAAACAATGTAGTCCCATCAACCTAAGCTAAATATGTCTATCCATGGTGCTGATTTCTGTGTGTGCGTACAAATAAAATAAAAAAAGTGTTGTGTGTCCCAACTTATGTTCCCTGAACGGTCTTGGACTCTGTCATACACGCGTACACGCTTTTCGTTTTTTTTTGTTTGTCCAAGGCTACCTGGCTAAGATGCTTGCAATGATGCGCCAGGCCAGCTAGTTAATTGCCCCTTTTCAAATTATGACTATTTTTGAAGTAATTGTGACATGCTCATCTTACTACACACGGGCAAAAAAAATGTATTTGGACAATTATTATTTTCTATTTTATTGTTTTAGATTCCCTTATATTGTCGTCGTGAGTGTTCAGTATTTTCTGTCTACTTTGCTAAAAATTATTGTGTCAGATTCAAATGGCACTATAGCTTCCATAAAGTGATGATGGGAATTAAAAAGTTTGAATAACAGATTCAACTGAGTCGAACAGATTTGATTACATTTGATCATTTATTACTCTCACGTGCACATTTGTCCATTAAGACCCAACAATGTGTTACCTTTTTGTAGCATTTCTGACAATGCTAACATCTTTTCAGCCAAATCTATCTAACCTGGTCAGCAACTTGGATGCTTGGCAACAATACTACAGCTATTAGCTAACATTAGCTTGTCCAAAGTCCAGCTAGCCTCTGTAGCTAGCTAACACCAGTCAACTGAAAGCTGCTAGCTAGCTAACCTACAGGCAAAGAAAGGTAGCTAGCTGTAATGGTTTATGGAAGGTTTGTTACACAAACAACAACTTCATCCATTGTCCTGATCCAGACAACAATCGCTGACATTGACACAGAAGCTGGCTAACGATAGCTAGTTCACATCCAAATGACAGTCCTATATTTTTGCAGAAAACATAGCTGATCCGTTCAAAACCAAATAGACACGCTGCTACCTTACAATGCAATAGACTTTTGCAACGCTAGCTAGCTACTCCATAGACCAAGCTATATTTAGAGCTAGCCATATTTCACTGTCCGGCAGGACACCACTCAAGGTGTAGCTGAGAAAACAAATAGACATGTAAAACAGCATGTTGTGGACTGCAGTGAGCAAATGCATGCTGGGTAGTATCAGAACAAACTCAGTTTCAAACATCCTGAATCAATTAAAATAGTCTCCTTCTCCTGTCTTCTTTACAATTTTAATCCAAACCTGTGCAGATAAACAGTGCCAAACTAAGAACTTTGGCAATTGACTGGCTTGATTATTTTTACAGCTCCGATCTGGATGCTGGACTTGCCCATGTGTTGGATATTTGGCAACAACTCTGCCATGCACGGCCATTCCAGTGGTGCAGCACTGGGGGTGGGGGCAAATGGGGGCAAGAGAATATGTTAGGAAATTTAAAAAATCTTTCTCAGTAGCTTGCATTGCTAAAACAAAGGTTTAAGGAAATACAGGCAGGCACCACATTGCTACAAGACAAAATCAGTCGGTCAACTAATCATGATGGTCTTGTAAGTATTAAAGCAGTGTGTTAACTTAATTTAAACTCAATAAATAAATCATTTTGAAGAGCCTGGTCCTTCCCCCACCAGCAGCCAACCAGCAGTGTAGCTGCCAGTCCCAGGGGTCCCCTCAAGGAGTTATACTGACAGACACCTGTAGGATACATTGCTTTATAAAATGAGCAACAACCACTCAGACCAATTCCAGGATTTAATTTAATCATATGTTTTGTAGTGTTAAATATGTCATTATAGTGTTGCATGTTTTATAGAGTTTAAAAAATGTTTATAGTGTTAAATAATGGTAGGTCTACATCATGTTTCTTTGTATCTGCAGGAACAGTTGCACCCATGGCCCTCACGCTAGCTCCACTTCTACCTACATAATATGGAATCCCTAGTTATCTTTCCTTCCTCCCTAACTGTGCACTTGTTGACTTTCCTTCCCTGATTTGAAAGGAAATGGCTGTTATAAAACATATGGTGGATTCTCCCACTATCACATGACTCCACCAATCCAATGCCATTTTTTTCTCTCTCATTGGTACAATTTTCATAAGTATGTTGTAGATTTTCGTAACTGTAAGTACAACGATGTTCCTGTCATTTGTTGATAATACATTGAACTATCATTTAATCAAACTACTAAAAACTGAATTACGAAAGCAAAATTATAAAGTGTCAAGTGGACAATGTGGATCCTCCACATCCATGAGTTCGATTTGAACAGCAGGAGAAAAGAAACCATGGTGGTAATTTCAGCCAAGTAGCCTACTAGCTCATCGCACACAGATGGATGATACAAGGCAATGCTCAACCGGCAGGTCAAGTCAGAAACGGAGAAATAATTAGGCATCGCCTACACCAATTATGTATCGGTTAACTTCTTTGAACACCTCAAATTGTTTCTTCAGATGTCAATTCGATCACACAGCGTTTATACACTAATTTGTTGCGCCCAAATAAAGAAAACGACCATTGAAAATAGGTGATTTTTGTTGCTAGGCTACCAGTTACGGTGCTGTTAGCTTGTGTTATCATATGTCTAAAGAAAATAGTTTTGATATATCGTTTTTTACATTAGAACTTGAAAAAACATTGGAACAACGACATCTGGATTGTTTTGAAACAGTTGAAGTCGGAAGTTTACATCCACCTTATCCAAATACATTTGAACTCAGTCTTTCACAATTCCTGACATTTAATCCCAGTAGAAATTCCCAGTTTTAGGTCAGTTAGGATCACCACTTTATTTAAGAATGTGAAATTTCAGAATAATAGTAGAGAGAATGATTTATCAGCTTTTCATCACATTCCCAGTGGGTCAGAAGTTTACATACCCTCAATTAGTATTTGGTAGCATTGCCTTTAACTTGTTTAACGTGGGTCAAACGTTTCGGGTAGCCTTCCACAAGCTTCCCACAATAAGTTGAGTGAATTTTGGCCCATTCCACCTGACAGAGCTGGTGTAACTGAATCAGGTTTGTTGGCCTCCTTGCTGGCACACACTTTTTCAGTTCTGCCCACACATTTTCTATAGGATTGAGGTCAGCGCTTTGTGATGGCCACTCCAATACCTTGACTTGTTGTCCTTAAGCTATTTTGCCACAACTTTGGAAGTATGCTTGGGGTCATTGTCCGTTTGGAAGACCCATTTTCGACCAAGTTTTAACTTTAACTGATCAAATCAAATCCAATTTATTTATATAGCCCTTCGTACATCAGCTGATATCTCAAAGTGCTGTACAGAAACCCAGCCTAAAACCCAAAAAACAGCAAGCAATGCAGGTGTAGAAGCACGGTGGCTAGGAAAAACTCCCTAGAAAGGCCAAAACCTAGGAAGAAACCTAGAGAGGAACCAGGCTATGTGGGGTGGCCAGTCCTCTTCTGGCTGTGCCGGGTGGAGATTATAACAGAACATGGCCAAGATGTTCAAATGTTCATAAATGACCAGCATGGTCGAATAATAATAAGGCAGAACAGTTGAAACTGGAGCAGCAGCACGGTCAGGTGGACTGGGGACAGCAAGGAGTCATCATGTCAGGTATTCCTGGGGCATGGTCCTAGGGCTCAGGTCCTCCGAGAGAGAGAAAGAAAGAGAGAGAAAGAAAGAGAGAATTAGAGAGAGCATATGTGGGATGGCCAGTCCTCTTCTGGCTGTGCCGGGTGGAGATTATAACAGAACATGGCCAAGATGTTCAAATGTTCATAAATGACCAGCATGGTCGAATAATAATAAGGCAGAACAGTTTAAACTGGAGCAGCAGCACGGTCAGGTGGACTGGGGACAGCAAGGAGTCATCATGTCAGGTATTCCTGGGGCATGGTCCTAGGGCTCAGGTCCTCCGAGAGAGAGAAAGAAAGAGAGAATTAGAGAGAGCATATGTGGGATGGCCAGTCCTCTTCTGGCTGTGCCGGGTGGAGATTATAACAGAACATGGCCAAGATGTTCAAATGTTCATAAATGACCAGCATAGTCGAATAATAATAAGGCAGAACAGTTGAAACTGGAGCAGCAGCACGGCCAGGTGGACTGGGGACAGCAAGGAGTCATCATGTCAGGTAGTCCTGGGGCATGGTCCTAGGGCTCAGGTCCTCTGAGAGAGAGAAAGAAAGAGAGGAGAGAATTAGAGAACGCACACTTAGATTCACACAGGACACCGAATAGGACAGGAGAAGTACTCCAGATATAACAAACTGACCCTAGCCCCCCCGACACATAAACTACTGCAGCATAAATACTGGAGGCTGAGACAGGAGGGGTCAGGAGACACTGTGGCCCCATCCGAGGACACCCCCGGACAGGGCCATACAGGAAGGATATAACCCCCGACATAACCCCCTTGTCCCCGAGCTGACAAGGTAAAAATCTGTTGTTCTGCCCCTGAACAAGGCAGTTAATCCACTGTTCCTAGGCCGTCATTGAAACTAAAAATGTGTTCTTAACTGACTTGCCTAGTTAAATAAAGGTTAAGAAAATACATCATAATGAGCAGCAGTAGGTCAGGTGTTTAGGTTTTCCTCTGGTTATTTTGACAAATCACGATTTGGCAGGTGTTGGCGTCCTCCTCGTTTCATCATCTCTCCTAAAACGTATGAACCCAGAACTGAATAGAGCGGCTGACCAATTACGTGAGACATTAGTTCTGGGTTAACCAAGACTAACTCAGGGGTGAACGATGTGTTCAACTCCAATGAACGCTCAATCAAAGGTTCTGAACATAAGACAGAGGGGCATTACAAGGACCACTTCCATTTTGAAAAAGTGATTAGGAAAAAAAATGGTACATTTGTGGAAAGTAGTGAACGGTTGGTTACACACTTCAGGAGAAAGGAGGTATTATAAGGATGCACCAGTCAGATATAGAATACAATAATCAAATGTTTCGTCTGATGATGTTCTATGTACAATACTTCCTGTGGTCTCCAGGACAGAGCTAGCCCGTCCCCCTCCACCCTGCCGGAGTCCCCTGGTCACAACTCTCCTGGTAACGCCTTACTGCTGGATCTGAAGAGGGTGTCTGTGTGGCTGGTCGACTGCAGGAAAACAGCAGGGCAGAGTGGAACTGTGAGAGAAGGACACGAGGAGGGAGATTTGATTTCATCAAGTAAGAACAATGGGGTGTGTGGATTAGACTACAATCTGATTCTACAACTTCTGTTAATTGATTGATAAACAGGAAACACTCAGTGGCCAGTAAATTGTCGCTCCAGTTTCATGAATGGAGGGGGTTGTACCTAATAAACTGGCCAATGAGTGTATATTGATAAGGGCAGCAGGTAGGTTAGTGGTTTAAAGCGTTGGGCCACTAATAAAGGTTGCTGGTTCAAATCTATGAGCCGACAAGGTGAAAAATCTGTCTGCTCTTGAGCAAGGTACTTAACCCTAATTGCTCCTGTAAGTCTGCTAAATAGTATGTGTTTATGGACTCATATTGACAACCCAGTTATTCAATGTCTTTGTTTCACAGGGGACACCCCTAAGTGTTGTTCTCTCAGTGGGAGGGGCTTATCATCTGGGGAGCCTCAACAACATCCTGTTGCTGACGAGACAGAGAAGAGTCTCTCCAGATCAGAACATCTCAAGAAACACCAGCAGAGACGTACAGGGAAGAAACCTCACCACTGCTGCTCTGACTTTGGGAAGAGTTTCACAAGCCAGAGTGGCTTCATTATTCAGTGTGGGAAGAGTTTTGCTTCTTCTAACACCTTCAAATCTAATGTAAGAATTCATACAGGGGAGAAGCCTTACCCCTGCCTTGATTGTGGGAAAAGCTTTGTTCGTGCAGGAGCCTTAACCAGACACCAGCGGACACACACTGGAGTGAAGCCTTATAGCTGTGATCAGTGTGGGAAGAGCTTCAATCAGTCAGTCAACCTGACTACACACCAGCGAACACACAGTGGAGAGAAGCCTTATAGCTGTGATCAGTGTGGGAAGAGCTTCAATCAGTCAGTCCACCTGACTAGACACCAGCGAACACACTCTGGAGAGAAGCCTTATAGCTGTGATCAGTGTGGAAAGAGCTTTGCTGTATCAGAAAAACTAACCATACACCAGCGAACACACACTGGAGAGAAGCCTTATAGCTGTGATCAGTGTGGGAAGAGCTTTGCTGTATCAGAAAAACTAACCATACACCAGCGAACACACACTGGAGAGAAGCCTTACAGCTGTGATCAGTGTGGAAAGCGCTTCAATCAGGCATGCAACCTGACTGCACACCAGCGAACACACACTGGAGAGAAGCCTTACAGCTGTGATCAGTGTGGAAAGCGCTTCAATCAGGCATGCAACCTGACTAAACACCAGCGAATACACACAGGAGAGAAGCCGTATAGCTGTGATCAGTGTGGAAAGAGCTTTGCTGTATCAGAAAAACTAACTATACACCAGCGAATACACACAGGAGAGAAGCCTTATAGCTGTGATCACTGTGGGAAGAGCTTTGCTGTAGTTTCCTCCCTGATTAGACACCAGGTAACACACACTGGAGTGAGAACTTATGTCTGTCTATGTGGGAAGAGCTTTGGTCTAGCTTCCTCCCTTACTATACACCAGCGAACACACACTGGAGAGAAGCCTTATAGCTGTGATCATTGTGGAAGGGGCTTTTCTCAATCAGTAAACCGGAATAAACACCAACGAACACACACAGGAGAGAAGCCTTATAGCTGTGATCAGTGTGGGAAGAGCTTTGCTGCAGGTTCCACCCTGACTATACACCAGCGAACACACACTGGGGAGAAGCCTTATAGCTGTAATCAGTGTGGAAAGCGCTTCAATCAGGCATGCAACCTGACTAAACACCAGCGAACACACACTGGAGAGAAAGAAGCCTTATATCTGTGATCAGTGTGGGAAGCTTTTCAGTCAGTTATGGACCCTTTATTCACACCAGTGAACACACACTGGCGAAGGAACCTTATGTCTGTCTAGGTGGGAAGAGCTCTGTTTATTTAGGGCCAATGAGAAAACACCAGAAAACACAAACATGCTGTATTTCATCTTCCTCCCATCTGGCACCGGTTCCAGATCCCTAAATAAAGGATCAGTAGAAAACATATAGTGAACAGTCGAATCCATCTCCCATTCTTAACTCTTTGGGATAGCGGGATGCCTCGTCAACATCCGGTGAAATTGCAGATCGCGAAATTCAAAATGACAGAAATAGAACTACTAACATTCATGAAAATACATGTATCATACATCAAAATAAAGCTTAACTTCTTTTTAATCCATCTGAGGACAGTGCCCCACATACAAAAGCATGAAAAACAATTTCAAGCCAAGTAGAGGAGTCAAGAAAGTCAGAAATAGCGATAAAATGAATCACTTACCTTTGAAGATCTTCAGCTGGTTGCAATCATAAGAGTCCCAGAAACATCACAAATGGTCCTTTTGTTCGATAAAGTCCTTTTATTAAAAAAAGTTAGTTTAGCTGGCGCGCTTTACTCAGTAATCCACCGGTTTCCCTCGTTGAAAAATGCAAACAAAAGTTCTAAAAGCTATTGGCAAACTTTGTCGAAACTAGTCAAACAACGTGTCTATATCATCCTCAGGTTGTCTGAAATGTAAATAAACTATAATATTTCATACGGAAAGGACTGTGTTCAATTTGAACATCAAATTAGCAAGAGCGTACCTTCCTCATTGCGCGCAAAACCACTGATGTGACCCTAGCAGTCACCAGACTCTAAGTCAAAATACTAATTCATTTTTCAAAACAATAGCCTCAAAACCTTGAATAAAGACAGTTGACAGCTAGTAGAAGCTATATCAATTGCAATCTGGTGGATGGACATAGGGGTTTTCTATAGCTTTACAAAATAAAAGCCTGTGATTGAATTTCTTTTTTTTCTGGTTGGATTTTCTTTGTGTTTTTGCCAGCCATGTCAGTTCTGTTTTCCTCACAGACATTATTTTGACAGTTTTGGAAACTTTAGAGTGTTTGGGCCTGAGAAAGTGGGCCTGAGAAACAGGCAGTTTACTTTGGGCACGTTTTTCATTCAAACGTCTCAATACTGCCCCCGTTCCCATAAAGGTTAAACAGTTGCCTTAGTCTGATCACCATGGTAACCTCTGTGGAGCATAATATGCAGCTCTGATCTAGCATCAGGTCTCCACTGTGTCTATGTAATATCACACATTGGGCTCTAAATGGATAAATGTTATGATAACATGTCATAGTGAACCTGTGTGTGGGGGAAATGATTAATACATTCAATCCATTATCTTCTAAACAAGAAGTTATCACTTAAATTGTATATTTTATAAATCTATATTGATTTCAAATGCTCCTTATTACATTTATAATGTAATAAAACTGGTAAATGTAATATCTTGTTGGTTAATGATAAAACGTTGAATTGTTGTCGTAATAACTTTTCCACTTACTGTAATAAGTTACGTTACCAGTCAGGTGAGTAACAACTTTTTAAATGAATAACATAATGACTTTAACCGATCATGTAATAACACCTAAACCAATGTTTAATGTGTTACTACACTAATGTTAATGCACATACCACCCTCCACCAATTTCAAACCCACACACACACACACCTATGCCCTTGTACTCACACACAAATACACACAAGCACACAGTTAGACACACATTGATAAAGAAAAAATAATAATGAATGAATCTGTATTTCGAATTGTCAATGAGACAGGGGGCTCGGTCGGGCAAGAGGAAGAAGGATTGGGAAACTAATTGCAAGTAATAATAACCTGAACTCCGCCTAGCAGAAAAATCTTTGTATTAGCAACTATTACTTATTAGTTTATATTGTATTAAAGTTAAGGGGTGAACCATAGTAGGGGATAAAAAGGGAAAACAGGATCTTGAGAACTGAGTGTCTTGTTTGTAAATTGCTGTAAGTGTAAACTCCGGGTTGCAAACTATATTAAACAAACTAACCTCTGATCAAAGAAGTTTCCTGTGGTCACTTTTATGAACATATACAGAAAGTGTAAGGAATATCTGCCCTGTTATCACTATTTCTATTCATTACGGAATAGTAGGCTGATAAATAGGCAAATCATTTGGAGTCGTGCATCTATAAAAATTGTTTGCAGACCGTCATAATAGCAAAGAAGAAGAAGACCCCTTCCTTCACAACAGCTCTGCTCGGTGAAATGCAGCAAGAATGAATGCCCTGACTTCTGCCAAGGTTGCATCGCCGTAAATGCTGTATGGCCTCTGCAGACGTCGGATTGAACATACATCGGACTTTACTGTTTCACCACAAGGATGGCGCAGCGCTAATCGGTATTTTATTTACGAGGCCACTCTTACTGGGCCTCAGCCAATAAAAAATATGTGGACGCTCAAAGAGAACGTTGCCAGAGAAGAAGAGGCAAAGAGAGGCCCAACTCGAGGGAAAATCTGTCGCCCTCCAGCAGGTGGCGTTTTTTCCCCGCTCCACCAGGCAAGGAGTTTTTGTGTGGAGGTCAATGAAAATGTGATGATTTTGGTCAATCAAAAAACGAATGGCTTATGTGAGGTTTATTTGATCAATATAAGTTTCTTAGTCTGCACCCCTAAGTCCGCTATAAGCCCTTGGCGGGACGCTTTTGCGTCTTCCATTCAGAGAACCGCTACACGCCCTATAAAGGCATCTAGCCATGAGCTCATTTGAAAGACAATAGCAAAGAATTTCTCTAACCAAGCTGTTTTTGTTGTTTCTATAAATACCTTAGATTTGTGATTTTAGATTTTATTTGCAAATATAAAAACAATACAACCACACGTGGACATAAATCATTTACTATCATTCAGGATGATTCTAAAACAGTGAAACATGTAATGTACCGTTTAAATAGATTCATGATATAATACAAAAGTATTTTCTAGCATAATGACTCCCTAAACCGCCTCACCCACTTGAAGAGAGGTGTTGATGACTATGTACAGTAGGTGGCGGCACCTTTTAAACACCACAGAAGAAGCCGGAAAGCATCAACAGGAAGTACTTTGTTACCATCCTCTATCTAGTTTTCAAACCAAACAAATTTCCGCATCCTTTCCCAGGATGTTTCTAATGTAAGATTAGTCTAAATGAGACGTTCATTTGTCACAACTGAAATGGAGTTTTGATATTTATAAAGTTGTGGTCGAGCTTTTCTTTATCTGAACGTTGTGACAAAGAAAGTAACTAGCATACACATTTAGTGTCGTTGTTTATTTTTTCGAAAGAATAAGGTAACGTTAGCTTCCACGATGGATCGGGTAAGTTTGGTTGACTTTTATTAATAGTATACCTATGGTGGTGTTTTAAATGTCTATGTCCAGTTTTCACGTGTGATCCTCCACATACATGAGTTCGATTTGAACAGCAGGAGAAAAGAAACCATGGTGGTAATTTCAGCCAAGTAGCCTACTAGCTCATCGCACACAGATTGATGATACAAGGCAATGCTCAACCGGCAGGTCAAGTCAGAACCAGGGAGAAATAATTAGGCATCGCCTACACCAATTATGTATATAAACCCTGGATTGCTGATGCTATATATTTGCCACTGAGAGGCTTTGAAGGCACCGGTTAACTTCTTTGAACACCTCAAATTGTTTCTCCAGATGTCAGTTCGACCACACAGCGTTTACACACTAATTTGTTGCGCCCAAATAAAGAAAACGACCATTGAAAATAGGTGATTTTTGTTGCTAGGCTACCATTTAAAGTGCTGTTAGTTTGTGTTTGCGCGCGTCTTTATGCGGAAGTAACACAACAATGATAGCCAGTGTCGAAGAATGATATGGAGTTAATTTTAGTCAAATTATTGAGCATATCCTCCGCGCGAGTAAGCATCAAAAATTGTCCTTATTTAGCATATCAAGATCCTGATGTGGACCTCAGTCTAGAGCTTAAAATATACAATGTAGGCCTACTGTCAGTATTTTTCGTCATATTGAGAAAATAAGATGTCCACATAGGCCTATCACAGGATATTGAATGATTCCATATCCGCCCATAGGAAATGTCCATGTGTGATATTCAGAGTAATCCCAATATCATCTGTTTAAAAGAAAATAGTTGTGATATAGTTTTTTACATTAGAACTTGAAAAAACATTGGAACAAAGACATCTGGATTGTTTTGATACAGTTGAAGTCAGAAGTTTACATACACCTTATCCAAATACATTTGAACTCAGTCTTTCACAATTCCTGACATTTAATCCTAGTAAAAATTCCCTGTTTTAGGTCAGTTAGGATCACCACTTTATTTAAGAATGTGAAATTTCAGAATAGTAGTAGAGATAATGATTTATCAGCTTTTATTTATTTAATCGCATTCCCAGTGGGTCAGAAGTTTACATACACTCAATTAGTATTTGGTAGCATTGCCTTTAACTTGTTTAACGTGGGTTAAACGTTTTGGGTAGCCTTCCACAAGCTTCCCACAATAAGTTGGGTGAATTTTGTCCCATTCCACCTGACAGAGCTGGTGTAACTGAGTCATAGGCCTCCTTGCTCGCACATGCTTTTTCAGTTCTGCCCACAAATATTCTATAGAATTGAGGTCAGGGCTTTGTTATGGCCACTCCAATACCTTGACTTTATTGTCTTTAAGCCATTTTGCCACAACTTTGGAAGTATGCTTGGGGTCATTGTCCATTTGGAAGACCCATTTGCGACCAAGCTTTAACTTCCTGACTGATATCTTGAGATGCTGCTTCAATATATCCACATAATTTTCTATCCTCATGATGCCAACTATTTTGTGAAGTGCACCAGTCCCTCCTGCAGCAAAGCACCCCCACAACATGATGCTGCCACCCCCGTGCTTTCGTCGGCTTGCAAGCGTCCCCCTTTTTCCTCCAAACATAACGATGGTCATGAAACAAAAATATAAAGTTTTTAAAGTCATCAGACCAGAGACAATTCTAGTTCAATCCTTGTCCCCGTGTGCAGTTACAAACCGTAGTCTGGCTTTTTTTATGGCGGTTTTGGAGCAGTGGCTTCTTCCTTGCTGAGCAGCCTTTCAAGTTATGTCGATATTGGACTCACACACACGTTTAAAACCAAAGTCCCTGCCAAAAACAATGTAGTCCCATCAACCTAAGCTAAATATGTCTATCCATGGTGCTGATTTCTGTGTGTGCGTACAAATAAAATGAAAAAAAACGTGTTGTGTGTCCCAACTTATGTTCCCTGAACGGTCTTGGACTCTGTCGTACACGCGTACAGACAACGATCGCTGACATTGACACAGAAGCTGGCTAACGATAGCTAGTTCACATCCAAATGACAGTCCTACATTTTTGCAGAAAACATAGCTGATCCGTTCAAAACCAAATAGACACGCTGCTACCTTACAATGCAATAGACTTTTGCACCGCTAGCTAGCTACTCCATAGACCAAGCTATATTTAGAGCTAGCCATATTTCACTGTCCGGCAGGACACCACTCAAGCTGTAGCTGAGAAAACAAATAGACATGTAAAACAGCATGTTGTGGACTGCAGTGAGAAAATGCATGCTGGCTAGTATCAGAACAAACTCAGTTTCAAACATCCTGAATAAATTAAAATAGTCTCCTTCTCCTGTCTTCTTTACAATTTTAATCCAAACCTGTGCAGATAAAGTGCCAAACTAAGAACTTTCCCAATTGACTGGCTTGATTATTTTCCCAGCTCCGATCTGGATGCTGGACTTGCCCATGTGTTGGATATCTGTGGGGGGCAAGAGAATATGTTATGAAATAAAAAAAAAATATTTCTCAGTAGCTTGCATTGCTAAAACAAAGGTTTAAGGAAATACAGGCAGGCACCACATTGCTACAAGACAAAATCATTTGGTCAATTAATCACGATGGTCTTGTAAGTATTAAAGCAGTGTGTTAACTTAATTTAAACTCAATAAATAAATCATTTTGAAGAGCCTGGTCCTTCCCCCCACCAGCAGCCAACCAGCAGTGTAGCTACCAGTCCCAGGGGTCCCCTCAAGGAGTTATACTGACAGACACCCGTAGGATACATTGCTTTATAAAATAAGCAACAACCACTCAGACCAATTCCAGGATTTAATTTAATAATATGTTTTGTAGTGTTAAATATGTCATTATAGTGTTGCATGTTTTATAGAGTTTAAAAAATGTTTATGGTGTTACATAATATTTTATAGTGTTAAAAAATGGTAGGTCTACATCATGTTTCTTTGTATCTGCAGGAACAGTTGCACCCATGGCCCTCACGCTAGCTCCACTTCTACCTACATAATATGTTAAGGAATCCCTAGTTATCTTTCCTTCCTCCCTAACTGTGCACTTGTTCACTTCCCTTCACTGATTTGAAAGGAAATGGCTGTTATAAAACATATGGTGGATTCTCCCACTATCACATGACTCCACCAATCCAATGACATTTTTTTCTCTCTCATTGGTACAATTTTCATAAGTATGTTGTAGATTTTCGTTACTGTAAGTACAACGATGTTCCTGTCATTTGTTGACATTACATTTAACTATCATTTAATCAAACTACTAAAAACTGAATTACGAAAGCAAAATTATAAAGTGTCAAGTGGACAATGTACTGCTGAAATACTTGGGTGTTAAATTACATTTTATTCCACTCATTATCTGAATGTTGTTGATTTTTAGATGTGGCTGCTGTTACAGTAACAAGTCACATAGAAAAGTGGATCTTGAGCAATGTTACATGGAGCAGAAATTGCACCAGGCTACACAATACCTTTTTACTGTAGGTGTCTACTACATGTTACAATACCCCTATATCTGATGGTTTATTCTATGTATGTACTGTATAAGGATACTGAAACTATGAGACTGACATTTTTCTCAACATTCTCCAAGTGGGATAACTAGCAGCAGTAGTTCTGGTGTTTAGGTTTTTCATCACTGGTTATTTGAACAAACCATGATTTAGCAGGTGTTAGTTACCATCTTTCACAGGGGACGTTTGGCCCTTATCAAGAGGGAGGAACTCCTCATTCTGGTTCTGCTCCTCGTTCTAGCATCTCCTAATCTCTTAACTCGGGTGAAAGATGTGTTCAACTCCAATGAATGCTCAATCAAGGTTCTGAACATAAAATGGGGCATTACAAGTGTCATCAGTTTTGGCATTTGTACTAAGAGTAAAAAAATATATAAACCACTTTCATTTGAAAAATGTGTGATTTGAAAAAATATGTACATTTGTGGAAAGTAGTGAACGATTACACACTTCAGGAGAAATGGGGTACTATAAGGATGCAGCCATCAATCAGAGATTTAGACTAAAGTCATCACATTTTTTGGTCTAATGATATTCTATGTACAATACTTTCTGTGGTCACCAGGACAGAGCTAGTCCGTCCCCCTCCAACCTGCCAGAGTCCCCTGGTCACAACTCTCCTGGTAGCGCCTTACTGCTGGATCTGAAGAGGGTGTTTGTGCAGCTGGTCGACTGCAGGAAAACAGCAGGGCAGAGTGGAACTGTGAGAGAAGGACACGAGGAGGGAGATTTGATTTCATCAAGTAAGAACAATGGGGTGTGTGGATGAAACTACAATCTGATTCTGCAACTTCTGTTAATTCATTGATAAACAATATATACTCAGTTTATTAGGTACACCAATCTAGTACCGGATCGGGCCAGCCTTTGCCTCCAAAACAGCCTGAATTCTCCGGAGCCTGGACTGCTGCTGACTGGATGTTTGCTTTTTTGATGCACCATTCTTGGTAAACGCTGGATACTGTCGTGTGTGAAAAGTCCAGGAGTGTGGCTGTTTCTGAGATTCTGGATCTGGCGTGCCTGGCACCGGCGATCATACCTCGCTTAGATCACTTGTTTTTCCCATTCTGATGTTCAATCAAACAGGAACTTAATGTCTCTGCCTGTCTGTCTGCTTTGTATAGCAAGCCATAGCCACGTGACTCACTGTCTGTAGGAGTGACCTATTTTCATGAACTGGGGAGTGTACCTAATAAACTGTCCACTGAGTGTATAATGATATATTGTTGATGTTTGTTTGTTTTATGGACCCATTATTCCAAAACCTAGTTATTCAATGTCTGTTTCACAGGGGACTTTCCTAACCGTCGCTCTCTCAGTGGGAGGGACTTATCATCTGGGGAGCTTCAACAACAACATGTTGCTGACGAGGCAGAGAAGAGTGTCTCCCAATCAGAACACCTCAAACACCAGCACAGACGTACAGGGAAGAAATCTCACCACAGCTGCTCTGACTGTGGGAAGAGTTTCACTACACGAAGATCCTTCATAACTCACCTGCGTATTCACACCGGAGAGAAGCCTTATCACTGTTATCAGTGTGGGAAGAGCTTCAATCAGTCAGGCAACCTGACAGCACACCAGGTAACACACACTGGAGAGAAGCCTTACAGCTGTGATCAGTGTGGGAAGAGTTTTGCTGTATCAGGACACCTGAATAGACACCAGCTAACACACACTGGAGAGAAGCCTTATAGCTGTGGTCAGTGTGGAAAGAGCTTCAATCAGTCAGGCAACCTGACAGCACACCAGCTAACACATACTGGAGTGAAGCCTTATAGCTGTGATCAGTGTGGGAAGAGCTTTGCTCGGTCTCGAGAGCTGACAACACACCAGGTAACACACACTGGAGTGAAGCCTTATAGCTGTGATCAGTGTGGGAAGAGCTTTGCTCAAGATTCCAACCTAACTAGACACCAGGTAACGCATACAGGAGAAAAGCCTTACAGCTGTGATCAATGTGGGAAGAGCTTTGCTCAAGCTTCCAACCTAACTACACACCAGCGAACACACACAGGAGAAAAGCCTTATAGCTGCGATCAGTGTGGAAAGAGCTTTGCTACATATAACACCTTCAAATATCATCTGAGAATTTATGAAGGGGAGAAGCCTTACCCCTGCCTTGATTGTGGGAAAAACTTTGCTAGTGCAGGAGCCCTAACCATACACCAGCGTGTACACACAGGAGAGAAGCCTTATAGCTGTGATCAGTGTGGGAAGAGCTTTGCTGTAGCTTCCACCCTGATTATACACCAGCGCATTCACACTGGAGAGAAGCCATATAGCTGTGATCAGTGTGGAAAGAGCTTTGCTGTGGTTTCCACCTTGAATAAACACTATCGCATACACACTGGAGAGAGAACTTATATCTGTCTATGTGGAAAGAACTTTGCTCGAGCTTCCACCCTGATTATACACCAGCGAACACACACTGGAGAGAAGCCTTATAGTTGTGATCAGTGTGGAAAGAGCTTTGCTGAGTCAGGGACCCTGAATTCACACCAGCGAACACACACTAGAGAGAAACCCTATGTCTGTCTATGTGGAAAGAGTTTTACTCATTTAGGGAATATTAGAAAACACCAGAAAGCAAAAATGTGCCATATTTCAACTCCCTCCTATTTGACACCATTTCCAGATCCCTAAATAAAGGATCAATAGAAAACATCTAGTGAACAGTCATATCCATCTCCCATTCTTAAACAGTTGACTTAGTCTGATCACCATGGTAACCTCTGTGCAGCATAATATGCAGCTCTGATCTAGGATCAGGTCTCCCCTGTGTCTATGTAATATCACACATTGATCTAAATGGATAAATGTTATCATTGGAAATGTCATAGTGAACCTGTGGGGGGATGTCGATAATTATCTTCTTTCATGTACTCATGATAATATTATTATTATTAAATGTCATTATGTAGAATAATGTTTCAACAATAGGTGTATATTCATGTATTCAATTAATCAATACATTCAATCCAATTATCTTCTAAACCAGAAGTTATCACTTAAATGGTGTATTTTATAAATCTATATTGATTAAAATGATCCTAAATCTAATCCATGATATATTGGATAATTATTTCCATGAGTTCAAGGCAAGATCTATGTATACTGTGTCTTGTATCAACGGTTAATGTAATAACTTTTAAATTTATAATGTAATAAAACTGGTAAATGTAACATCTTGTTGGTTAATATGATAAAATGTTGTCTAATAACCTTTTCCACTTAATGTAATAAGTTATTGGTATCAGGTTACAACTTTTTAAAATTAATAACGTAATAACTTACTTGTAATAACACCTAAACCAATGTTTAATGTTTACTTCACCAATGTTAATGCACATACCACCCTCCACCAATTTCAAACCCACACACACAAACCTATGCCCTTGTACTCTAACACGAACAAGCACGCAGTTATAGACACATACATTGAAAAAATTAAATAATAATAATAACAATTCATCTGTAGTTCTTATAGTCAATGAGACAGGGGGCTCGGTCGGGCAAGAGAAAGGAGGATTGGGAATCTGCAAATAACAATAAGCTGAACTCCGCCTAGCAGAAACATCTTTGTATTAGCAACTATTAATGATTAGTTTATATTGTGTTAAAGTTAAGGGATGTCACCCTGCGAGGGGATATAAAGAGAAAACACCATCTTGAGAACTGAGTGTCTTGTTTGTAAATTGCTGTAAGTGTAAACTCCGGGTTGCAAACTATATTAAACAAACTAACCTCTGATCAAAGAAGTTTCCTGTGGTCACTTGTATGAACATATGCAGAAAGTGTAAGGAATTTCTGCCCTGTTGTTACTATTTCTATTCATTACAGAATTTCTCTAACCAAGATGTTTTTGTTGTTTCTATAAATACCTTAGATTTTGATTTTAGATTTGATTTGCAAATATAACAACAATACAACCACACGTGGACAAAATGCATTTACTATCATTCAGGATGATACTAAAACAGTGAATATGTAATTTACAGTTTCAATAGATTCATGAGATAATACAAAAGTATTTTCTCGCGCAATGACTCCCTAAACCGCCTCACCCACTTGAAGAGAGGTGTTGATGACTATGTACAGTTGGTGGTGGCACCTTTTAAACACCACAGAAGAAGCCGGAAAGCATCAACAGGAAGTACTTTGTTACCATCCTCTATCTAGTTTTCAAACCAAACACATTTCCACATCCTTTCCCAGGATGTTTCTAATGTAAGATTAGTCTAAATGAGACGTTTATTTGTCACAACTTCAATGTAGTTTTGATATTTATAAAGTTGTGGTCGAGCTTTTCTTTATCTGAACGCTGTGACTAAGAAAGTAACTGTAGCATACACATTTAGTGTCGTTTTTTCTTATTTTTTAGAAAGAATACAGTAACGTCAGCTTCCACGGTGGATTGTGTAAATTTGGTTGACTTTTATTAATAGTATCCCTATTGTGGTGTTTTAAATGTCTAGGTCCAGTTTTCACGTGTGATCTTCCACATCCATGAGTTCGATTTGAACAGCAGGAGAAAAGAAACCATGGTGGTAATTTCAGCCAAGTAGCCTACTAGCTCATCGCACACAGATGGATGATACAAGGCAATGCTCAACCGGCAGGTCAAGTCAGAACCAGGGATAAATAATTAGGCATCGCCTACACCAATTATGTATCGGTTAACTTCTTTGAACACCTCAAATTGTTTCTTCAGATGTCAGTTCGATCACACAGCGTTTATACACTACTTTGTTGCGCCCAAATAAAGAAAACGACCATTGAAAATAGGTGATTTTTGTTGCTAGGCTACCAGTTACGGTGCTTTTAGCTTGTGTTTGCGCGCGTCTTTATGCGGAAGTAACACAACAATGATAGCTAGTGGCAATGATATGGAGTTCATATTAGTAAAATTATTGAGCATATCCTCCGCGCAAATAAGCATCAGAAATTGTCCTTATTTAGCATATCAAGACCCTGATGTGGACCTCAGTCTAGAGCTTAAAATATACAATGTAGGCCTACTGTCAGTATTTGTCGTCATATTGAGAAAATAAGATGTCCACATAGGCCTATCACAGGATATTGAATGATTCCATATCCGCCCATAGGAAATGTCCATGTGTGATATTCAGAGTCATCACAATAACATCTGTCTAAAAGAAAATAGTTCTGATATTGTTTTTTACATTAGAACTTGAAAAAACACTGGAACAAAGACATCTGGATTGTTTTGAAACAGTTGAAGTCGGAAGTTTACATCCACCTTATCCAAATACATTTGAACTCAGTCTTTCACAATTCCTGACATTTAATCCTAGTAAAAATTCCCTGTTTTAGGTCAGTTGGGATCACCACTTTATTTAAGAATGTGAAATTTCAGAATAAAAGTAGAGCGAATGATTTATCAGCTTTTAATTATTTCATCACATTCCCAGTGGGTCAGAAGTTTACATACACTCAATTAGTATTTGTTAGCATTGCCTTTAATTTGTTTAACGTGGGTCAAACGTTTCGGGTAGCCTTCCACAAGCTTCCCACAATAACTTGTGTGAATTTTGTCCCATTTCACCTGACAGAGCTGGTGTAACTGAGTCAGGTTTGTAGGCCTCCTTGTTCGCACACGTTTTTTCAGTTCTGCCCACAAATTTTCTATAGGATTGAGGTCAGGGCTTTGTGATGGCCACTCCAATACCTTAATTTTGTTATCCTTAAACCATTTTGCCACAACTTTGGAAGTTTGCTTGGGGTCATTGTCTATTTGGAAGACCCATTTGCGACCAAGCTTTAACTGATATCTTGAGATGCTGCTTCAATATATCCACGTAATTTTCTATCCTCATGATGCCAACTATTTTGTGAAGTGCACCAGTCCCTCCTGCAGCAAAGCACCCCCACAACATGATGCTGCCACCCCCGGTGCTTCACGGTTGGGATGGTGTTTTTCGGCTTGCAAGCCTCCCCTTTTTCCTCCATACATAACGATTGTCAGTATGGCCAAACAGTTCTATTTTTGTTTCATCAGACCAGAGGACATTTCTCCAAAAAGTACAATATTTGTCCTCATGTGCAGTTGCAAACCATAGTCTGGCTTTTTTTTTGGCAGTTTTGGAGCAGTGGCTTCTTCCTTGCTGAGCGGCCTTTCAGGTTATGTCGATATGGATATGGATATAGATACTCTTGTACCTGTTTCCTCCAGCATCTTCACGAGGTCCTTTGCTGTTGTTCTAGGATTCATTTGCACTTTCCGCACCAAAGTACGTTCATCTCTAGGAGACAGAACGCGTCTCCTTCCTGAGCGGTATGAAGGCTGCGTGGTCCCATGGTGTTTATACTTGCGTACTATGTAAACGTCTGACCTACTAGAATTGTGATACAGTGAATTAATCTGTCTGTAAACAATTGTTGGAAAAATTACTTGTGTCATGCACAAAGTAGATGTCCTAACTGACTTGCCAAAACTATACTTTGTTAACAACAAATGTGTGGAGTGGTTGAAAAACAAGTTTTAATGACTCCAACCAAAGTGTATGTAACCTTCCGACTTCAACTGTATATATCCTAACTTCACTTTACAAGGTTCTCTTCAAGAGTCCAGATATTTTTATTGGCTGAGGCCCAGTAAGGTTAGCCTCGTAAATACCGGACTGATTACCGCTGTGCTAGATTTGTGTTTGGTGGAGGGTGGTATGTGCATTAACATTAGTAAAGTAACACATTAAAACATTGATTTCGGTGTTTTTACATGATCGGTTGAAGTTATTACATTATTCATCACAAAAGTTGTTACTCACCGGACTGATAATGTAACTTATTACATTAAATGGAAAAAGTTATACTATAACAATTCCACATTTTATCATATTAACCAACAAGACATTACATTTACCAGTTTTATTACATTGTAAATCGAAAAGTTATTACATTAACCGTTGTTACAAGACACAGCATACAGAGTTCATGCCTGGGCCTCATGGATATTATTATCCAAAATAATATTGATTAGTTTTAGGAACATAAGTCAATTTAGATTTGTTTATTATTATAATAAAAATATAACATTGAAGTGATATATTCATGTTTAGAATACAATGGATTGAATTTATTGATCAATTGAATACATGAATATATACCTATTGTTGAAACCTTATTCCGCGTGAGATTTAATGACAATAGTATCATGAGTATATGAAAGAAGATTATCCCCCCACACACAGGTTCACTGTGACATCTTCTATGATAACATTTATCCACTCAAATCACAAATGTGTGATATTACATAGACACAGGGGAGACCTGATTCTAGATCAGAGCTGCATATTATGCTCCACAGAGGTTACCATGGTGATCAGACTGGGTCAACTGTTTAAGAATGGGAGATGGATATGACTTTTTCACTAGATGTTTTCTATTGATCCATTATTTAGGGATCTGGAACGGTCCGGGATAGGAGGGAGATGAAATATGTCATGCTTGTGTTTTCTCATTGGCCCTAAATGAACGAAGCTCTTCCCACGTACAGTACCAGTCAAAAGTTTGGACACACCTACCCATTCAAGGTTGTTGTTTTAAACGATTTTCTACATTGTAGAATAATAAAGAATCAAATCAAACTTAATTTGTCACATGCGCCGAAAACAAGTGCAGACCTGGCCATCAAATGCTTACTTACAAGCCCTTAACCAACAGTGCAGTTCAAGAAGATGAACTAAAGTAAACATTAATAAAAAGTAACACAAAAACATAACAGTAACAAGGCTACAGGGGGTACCAGTACCGAGTCAGTGTGGGGGCTATATACAGGGGGTACCGGTACCGAGTCAGTGTGGGGGCTATATACAGGGGGTACCGGTACCGAGTCAGTGTGGAGGTTATATACAGGGGGTACCTGTACCGAGTCAGTGTGGGGGCTATATACAGGGGGTACCGGTACCGAGTCAGTGTGGGGGCTATATACAGGGGTGTACCGGTACCGAGTCAGTGTGGAGGTTATATACAGGGGGTACCGGTACCGAGTCAGTGTGGAGGTTATATACAGGGGGTACCGGTACCGAGTCAGTGTGGAGGTTATATACAGGGGGTACCGGTACCGAGTCAGTGTGGAGGTTATATACAGGGGGCACCGGTACCGAGTCAGTGTGGAGGTTATATACAGGGGGTACCGGTACCGAGTCAGTGTGGAGGTTATATACAGGGGGTACCGGTACCGAGTCAGTGTGGAGGTTATATACAGGGGGTACCGGTACCGAGTCAGTGTGGAGGTTATATACAGGGGGTACCGGTACCGAGTCAGTGTGGAGGTTATATACAGGGGGTACCGGTACCGAGTCAGTGTGGAGGTTATATACAGGGGGTACCGGTACCGAGTCAGTGTGGAGGTTATATACAGGGGGTACCGGTACCGAGTCAGTGTGGAGGCTATATACAGGGGGTACCGGTACCGAGTCAGTGTGGAGGTTATATACAGGGGGTACCGGTACCGAGTCAATGTGGAGGTTATATACAGGGGGTACCGGTACCGAGTCAGTGTGGAGGTTATATACAGGGGGTACCGGTACCGAGTCAGTGTGGAGGCTATATACAGGGGGTACTGGTACTGAGTCAGTGTGGAGGTTATATACAGGGGGTACCGGTACCGAGTCAGTGTGGAGGTTATATACAGGGGGTACCGGTACCGAGTCAGTGTGGAGGTTATATACAGGGGGTACCGGTACCGAGTCAGTGTGGGGGCTATATACAGGGGGTACCGGTACTGAGTCAGTGTGGAGGCTATATAAAGGGGGTACCAGTACCGAGTCAGTGTGGGGGCTATATACAGGGGGTACCGGTACCGAGTCAGCGTGCAGGGGTGCAGGTTAGAGGTAATTTGTACATGTAGGTCGGGGTGAAGTGACTATACATAGATAATAAACAGCAAGTAGCAGCAGTGTACAAAACAAATGGAGGGAGGGGTCAATGTAATAGATGGGTGGCCATTTGATTAATTGTTCAGCAGCCTTACGGCTTGGGGGTAGAAGCTGTTAAGGAGCCTTTTGGTCTTAGACTTGGCGCTCCGGTACTGTTTGCCGTGCGGTAGCAGAGAAAATAGTCTATGACTTGGGTGGCTGGAGTTTGACAATTTTATGGGCTATCCTCTGACACCACCTATTATATAGGTTCTGGATGGCAGGAAGCTTGGCCCCGTTGATGTACTGGGCCGTACGCACTACCCTCTGTAGCGCCTTACGGTCAGAAATGCCGAGCAGTTGCCATACCAGGCGGTGATGCAACAGTTCAGGATGCTCTCGATGGTGCAGCTGTAGAACCTTTTGAGGATCTGAGGACCCATGCCAAATCTTTTCAGTCTCCTGAGGGGGAATAGGATTTGTTGTGCCCTCATCACAACTTGGTGTGTTTGGACCATGATAGAGCTTTGGTGATGTGGACACCAAGGTACTTGAAACTCTTAACCCGCTCCACTGCAGCCCCGTTGATGTTAATGGGGGCCTGTTCGGCCCTCCTTTTCCTGTAGTCCATGATCAGCTACTTTGTCTTGCTCACATTGTGGGAGAAGTTGCTGTCCTGGCACCACACTGCCAGTTCTTTGACCTCCTCCCTATAGTTTGTCTCCTTGTTGATCAGGACTACCACTGTTGTGTCGTCAGCAAACTTAATGATGGAGTTGGAGTCATGTTTGGCCGCGCAGTCGTGGAAGAACAGGGAGTACAGGAGGGGACTAAGTACACACCCCTGAGGGCCCCGTGTTGAGGATCAGCGTGGCGGACGTGTTGTTGCCTACCCTTACCACCTGGGGTTAGCACATCAGGAAGTCCAGGATCCAGTTGCAGAGGGAGGCGTTTAGTCCCAGGGTCCTTAGCTTAGTGACAAGCTTCATGGGCACTATGGTGTTGAACTCTGAGCTGTAGTCAATGAACAGCATTCTCACATCGGTGTTCCTTTTGTCCAGGTGGGAAAAGGCAGTGTGGAGTACGATTGAGATTGCATCATCTGTGGATCTGTTGGGACGATATGCGAATTGGAGTGGATCTAGGGTATCCAGGAGGATGCTGTTGATGTGAGCCATGACCAGCCTTTCAAAGCACTTCATGGCTACCGATGTGAGTGCTACGGGGTGGTAATAATTTAGGTAGGTTACCTTTGATTCCTTGGGCACAGGGACTATGGTGGTCTGCTTGAAACATGTAGGTATTACAGACTCAGTCAAGGAGAGGATGAAAATGTCAGTGAAGACACTTGCCAGGTGGTCCACGCATGCTTTGAGTACACGTCCTGGTAATTCATCTCGCCCCGCGGTTTTGTGAATGTTGACCTGTTTAAAGGTCTTGCTCACATCGTCTACCGAGAGCATTTTCACATAGTCATCCACAACAGCTGGTGCTCTCATGTATGCTTCAGTGTTACTTGCCTCGAAGCGAGCATAAAAAGCATTTAGCTCATCTGGTAGGCCCGCATCACTGGGCAGCTCACGTCTGGGTTTCCATTTGTAGTCCGTAAGAGTTTAAGCCCTGCCACATCCGACGAGCATCAGAGCAGGTGTAGTAGGATTCAATCTTAATCCTTTATTGACGCTTTGCTTGTTTGACGGTTCGTCTGAGGGCATCACCGGATTTCTTATAGGCTTCCAGATTAGCGTCCCGCTCCTTGAAAGCTGCAGCTCTAGCCTTTAGCTCAATTCAGATGTTGCCTGTAATCCATGGCTTCTGGTTGGGATATGTACGTACAGTCACTGTGGGAACGACGTCGTCAATGCACTTATTGATGAAGCTGATGGAGGTGGTATACTCCAATGCCATTGGATGAATCCTGGAACATATTCTAGTCTGTGCTAACAAAACAGTCCTGTAGCGTAGCATCCGCTTCACCTGACCACTTCCGTATTGATCTAGTCACTGGTACATCCTGCTTTAGTTTTTGCTTGTAAGCAGGAATCAGGAGGATATAATTATGGTCAGATTTGCCAAATGGAGGGCGGGGGAGAGCTTTGTACGCACCTCTGTGTGTGAAGTAAAGGTGTTCTAGAGTTTTTTTCCCTCTGGTTGCACATGTGACATGCTGGTAAAAGTTTGCCTACATTAAAGTCCCTGGCCACTAGGAGCGTTGTTTCTGGGTGAGCATTTTCTTGTTTGCTTATGGCCTTATAGAGTTGTTTTTTTGCGGTCTTAGTGCCAGCATCGGTCTGTGGTGGTAAATAGATGGCTACGAATAATATAGATGAGAAATCTCTTGGTAGATAGTGTGGTCTACAGCTTATCATAAGGTATTCTACCTCAGGCGAGCAATAACTCTAAACTTCTTTAATATTAGACATCACGCACCAGCTGTTATTGACAAAAAAACACACACCACCACCCCTAGTCTTACCAGACGTAGCTTCTCTGATCTGCCGGTGCATTGAAAATCCCTCCAGCTCTATATTATCTGTGTTGTCGTTCAGCCACGACTCGGTGAAACATAAGATATTACAGTTCTTAATGTCCTGTCGGTAGGATAATCGTAGGACATCAATTTTATTTTCCAACGATTGCATGCCAGCAAATAGAATTGATCGCAGTGGAAGTTTACTCGCTTCCCTACAGATTCTTAAGAGGCACCCCGTTATGCGTCCTCTTTTCCTCCGCCTCTTCTTCACGCAAATGATGGGGAAATGGGCCTGTTCCCGGGAGAGCAGTATATCTTTCTTGTGTGACTTGTTAAAGGAAAAAGCTTCTTCCAGTTCGTGGTGGGTAATCCCAGTTCTGATGTCCAGAAGTTATTTTTTGGTCATAAGAGATGGTAGAAGTAACATTATGTACAAAATAAGTTTAAAAAATAAGTTACAAATGCAAAAAAAAAATAACAAAATAGCATAATTGGTTACGGGCATGTAAAACGTCAGCCATCTTTTTCGGCGCCATCTTAACAAGAAGACCTCAAAACTATGAAATAACACATATAGAATCATGTAGTAACCAAAAAAAAGTGTTAAACAAATCAAAACATATTTGAGATTCTTCAAAGTAGCCACCCTTTGCCTTGATGAAAGCTTTGCACATTCTTGGCATTCTCTCAACTTGGTTCATGAGGTAGTCACCTGGATGCGTTTGAGCCAATCAGTTGTGTTGTGACAAGGTAGGGGTGGTATTCAAAAGATAGCCTTATTTGGCCTCCCGGGTGGCGCGGTGGTTAAGGGTGCTGTACTGTAGCGCCAGCTGTGCCATCAGAGTCCCTGGGTTCGCGCCCAGGCTCTGTCATAACCGGCCGCGACCGGGAGGTCCGTGGGGCGACGCACGATTGGCCTAGCGTCGTCCGGGTTAGGGAGGGATTGGTCGGTAGGGATCTCCTTGTCTCATCGCGCACCAGCGATTACTGTGGCGGGCCGGGCGCAGTGCGCGCTAGCCAAGGTTGCCAGGTGCACGGTGTAGCCTCCGACACATTGGTGTAGCCTCCGACACATTGGTGCGGCTGGCTTCCGGGTTGGAGGCGCGCTGTGTTAAGAAGCAGTACGGCTGGTTGGGTTGTGTATCGGAGGAGGCATGACATTCAGCCTTCGTCTCTCCCGAGCCCGTACGGGAGTTGTAGCAATGAGACAAGATAGTAGCTACTACAACAATTGGATACCACGAAAATGGGGAGAAAAATGGGTAAAATTAAAAAAAAAAAAAAAAGATAGCCCTATTTGGCAAAATACCAAGTCCATAGGGTGGCAAGAACAGCTCAAATAAGAAAAGTGTATACGGTCTGTCGCAAAAACCATCAAGCACTATGATGAGCGCTCTCATGAGGACCGCCACAGGAAAGGAAGACCCAGATTCACGTCTGCTGCAGAGTAAAAGCTCATTAGAGTTACCAGGCTCAGAAATGACTGCCCAAATAAATGCTTCACATAGTTCAAGTAACAGACACATCTCAACATCAACTGTTTTTGTATTTTTTTATTTAAAACTTTAATTTAACCTTCTCTGTTCAGAGGAGACTGCGTGAAATCAGGCCTTCATGGTCGACATGCTGCAAAGAAACCACTAATAAAGGACACCAATAGGATGAACAGACTTGCTTGGGCCAAGAAACACGAGCAATGGACATTAGACGAGTTGAAATCAATCAGATTTAAGCGCAAGTTTTAGCGAACTTTCAAAGTTCTTGAAATATTCCATATTGACTGACCATGTCTTAAAGTAATGATGTACTGTTGTTTCTCTTTGCTTATCTGAGCTGTTCTTGCCCTAATATGGACTTGGTCTTTTACCAAATAGGGCTAACTTCTGTATACCACCCCTACCATGTCACAACACAACTGATTGGCTCAAAGGCATTAAGAAGGAAAGAAATACCACAAATGAACTTCTAACAAGGCACACCTGTTAATTGAAATGCATTCCAGGTGACTACCTCATGAAGCTGGTTGAGATAATGCCAAGAGTGTGCAAAACTGTCATCAAGGCAAAGGGTGGCTACTTTGAAGAATCTTAAATATATTTTGAATTATTTAACATTTTTCTTGGTTACTACATGATTCCATATGTGTTATGTCAATAGTTTTTATGTTTTCACTATTATTCTACAATGTAGAAAATAAAAAAAATTAAGAAAAACCCTGGAATGTGTAGGTGTGTCCAAACTTTTGACTGGTACTGTATGTCTATCTAATGTTTTTCTCCAGTGTGTGTTAGCTGGTGTGTTTTCAGGTTTAATGATTGACTGAAGCTCTTTCCACAATGATCACAGCTGTAAGGCTTCTCTCCGGTGTGTGTTCGCTGGTGTGTATTCAGGTGTACTGATTGACTGAAGCTCTTTCCACAATGGTCACATCTGTAAGGCTTCTCTCCTGTGTGTGTTCGCTGGTGTGTATTCAGGTGTACTGATTGACTGAAGCTCTTGCCACACTGATAACAGCTATAGGGCTTCTCTCCAGTGTGTGTTCGCTGGTGTGTAGTCAGGGTGGAAGCTAGAGCAAAGCTCTTCCCACATAGACAGACATAAGTTTTCTCTCCAGTGTGTGTTTGATGGTGTCTAATCAGGGAGGAAACTACAGCAAAGCTCTTCCCACACTGATCACAGCTATAAGGCTTCTCTCCACTGTGTGTTAGCTGGTGTCTATTCAGGGTGGAAGCTACAGCAAAGCTCTTCCCACACTGATCACAGCGATAAGGCTTCTCACCTGTGTGTGTTCGCTGGTGTATAGTTAGTTTTTCTGATAGAGCAAAGCTCTTTCCACACTGATAACAGCTATAAGGCTTCTCTCCAGTGTGTGTTCGATGGTGTCTAATCAGGGAGGAAACTACAGCAAAGCTCTTCCCACACTGATCACAGCTATAAGGCTTCTCTCCTGTGTGTGTTCGCTGGTGTATAGTTAGTTTTTCTGATACAGCAAAGCTCTTTCCACACTGATAACAGCTATAAGGCTTCTCTCCAGTGTGTGTTCGATGGTGTCTAATCAGGGAGGAAACTACAGCAAAGCTTTTCCCACACTGTTCACAGCTATAAGGCTTCTCTCCAGTGTGTGTAACCTGGTGTCTACTCAGGGTGGAAGCTACAGCAAAGCTCTTTCCACACTGATCACAGATAAAAGGCTTCACTCCAGTTTGTGTTAGCTGGTGTGTAGTCAGGTTGCTTGACTGATTGAAGCTCTTTCCACCATCAAGGCACGGGTAAGGCCTCTCCCCTGCATGAATTTGCAGATGAGATTGGAAGGCGTTAGAAGCAGTGAAACTCTTCCCGCACTGAGAGCAGCAGTACGGTTTCTCCCGGGTGTGAATCCACTGGTGAATAATGAAATCACTCCTGCTAGTAAAACTCTTCCCACAGTCAGAGCAGCAGTGTTGAGGTTTCTTCCCTATACATCTCTGCTGGTGTTTCTTGGGGTGTTCTGGTCTATAGAGACACTTCTCTGTCTCGTCAGCAACACAATGTTGTTGAGGCTCCGCAGATGACAAGCCCCTCCAACTGAGAGAATGGTTAGTGCTGTCCCCTGTGAAACAAAGACATTGAATAACTATGTTTTGGAAATATAGGTCCATAAAAAAATACTATATTTACAATTTTAAAAATGTGTTTGTTATATAGCAGACTCTCTTCTCCAGCGCAACTTACAGGAGCAATTAGGGTTAAGTACCTTGCTCAAGGGCACAGAAAGATTTTTCACCTTGTCGGCTCAGAGATTTGAACCAGCAACCTTTATTAGTGGCCCAACGCTCTTAACCACTAACCTACTTGCTGCCCTTATCAATATACACTCATTGGCCAGTTTATTAGGTACAACCCCCTCCATTCATGAAACTGGATCGACAATTTACTGGCCACTGAGTGTTTACTGTTTATCAATGAATTAACAAAAGTTGCAGAATCAGATTTGTAGTCTCATCCACACACCACATTGTTCTTACTTGATGAAATCAAATCTTCATCTCCCTCCTCGTGTCCTTCTCTCACAGTTCCTGGTGTTTTCCTGCAGTCGACCAGCAACACAGACACCCTCTTCAGATCCAGCAGTAAGGCGCTACCAGGAGAATTGTGACCAGGGGACTCCGGCAGGTTGGAGGGGGATGGACTAGGTCTGTCCTGGTGACCACAGGAAGCATTGTACATAGAATATCATTAAACCAAACATTTGATTACTTTAGTCTAAATCTCTGATTGATTGGTGCATACTTGTAATATCGCATTTCTCCTGAAGTGTGTCACTGATCACTACTTTCCACAACATTTTCAATCACTTTGCCAAATATTTCCGATGGAAATGGTTTTTATATATATTTTTTTTACAAATGTCAAAACTGATAACACTTGGAATGCCCCGTCTTATGTTCAGAATGTTTGATTGAGCATTCATTGGAGTTGAACATCTTTCACCAGAGTTAATCATAGTTAAATTCTGGGTTAGGTGTCACATAATTAGTCAACTGCTCGCTTAAGTTCTGGGTTCATAAGTGGAGAGATTAAGAGATGGTTGAACAAGGAGAAGAACCGGAATGAGAAGCTCCACCCCCTCTTTCAAGATACGGGCTGAATGTCCCCTCCCCTTCCAACATGTGACAGATGGTAACACCTGCAAAATCATGATTGGTTCAAATAACCAGTGACACAAAACCTAAACACCAGAACTATTGCTGCTCGTTATCCCACTTTTGGAGCATGTTGAGAAAAATGTCAGTCTCATAGTTTCAGAATTCTTATACAGTACATATGTAACAGTATAACTTTAGACCATCCCCTCGACCACACCCGGGCGCGAACCAGGGACCCTCTGCACACATCAACAACTGACACCCACGAAGCATCGTTACCCATCGCTCAACAAAAGCCGCGGCCCTTGCAGAGCAAGGGGAACCACTACTTCAAGGTCTCAGAGCAAGTGACGTCACCGATTGAAACGCTATTTGGCGCGCATCACCGCTAACTAAGCTAGCTGTTTCACATCCGTTACACATACATAGAAGAAACCATCAGTTATGGGGGTATTGTGGCATGTAGTAGAAACCTACAGTAAAAAGGTATGGGTGTAGCCTGGTGCAATTTCTGCTCCATGTAACATTGCTCAAGATCCACTTTTCTATGTGACTTGTTACTGTAACAGCATCCTCATCTAAAAATCAACAACATTCAGATAATGAGTGTAATAAACTGTAATTTAACACCCAAGTATTTCAGCAGTACATTGTACACTACACCATTATTTCAAATTTCATTTTTATATATACTGTTTGTAAACTTGACACTTTATAATTTTGGTTTTGTAGATCAGTTTTTAGCAGTTTGATTAAATTATAGTAAAATGTATTAACAAATGACAGGAAATATTTTCAAAAGTAATCAATTGAAAATGGCCTAAGTGTTTTGAAACATATTTTTGTGCTTCGAGTTGTGAAAATGTACCATTGGATTGGGCTAGTCATGGGCTAGTCATGGGCTAGTCATGGGCTAGTCATGGGCTAGTCATGGGCTAGTCATGGGCTAGTCATGGGCTAGTGGGAGTGAAGGAAAGTGAACAAGTGCACAGTTAGGGAGGAAGGAAAGATAACTAGGGATTCCTTAACATATTATGTAGGTAGAAGTGGAGCTAGCGTGAGGGCCATGGGTGCAACTGTTCCTGCAGATCAATAAAATACAAAGAAAAATGATGTGAACATCCCTTTATTTAACACTATAAGCATTATTTAACACTATAAGCATTATTTAACACTAAGCATTATTTAACACTAAGCATTATTTAACACTATAAGCATTATTTAACACTATAAGCATTATTTAACACTATAAGCATTATTTAACACTATAAGCATTATTTAACACTATAAGCATTATTTAACACTATAAGCATTATTTAACACTATAAGCATTATTTAACACTAAGCATTATTTAACACTAAGCATTATTTAACACTATAAGCATTATTTAACACTATAAGCATTATTTAACACTATAAGCATTATTTAACACTATAAGCATTATTTAACACTATAAGCATTATTTAACACTAAGCATTATTTAACACTAAGCATTATTTAACACTATAAGCATTATTTAACACTATAAGCATTATTTAACACTATAAGCATTATTTAACACTATAAGCATTATTTAACACTATAAGCATTATTTAACACTATAAGCATTATTTAACACTATAAGCATTATTTAACACTATAAGCATTATTTAACACTAAGCATTATTTAACACTAAGCATTATTTAACACTATAAGCATTATTTAACACTATAAGCATTATTTAACACTATAAGCATTATTTAACACTATAAGCATTATTTAACACTATAAGCATTATTTAACACTATAAGCATTATTTAACACTAAGCATTATTTAACACTAAGCATTATTTAACACTATAAGCATTATTTAACACTATAAGCATTATTTAACACTATAAGCATTATTTAACACTAAGCATTATTTAACACTAAGCATTATTTAACACTATAAGCATTATTTAACACTATAAGCATTATTTAACACTATAAGCAAATTTATATGATTGAATTAAATCCTGGAATTGGTCTAGGGGGTTGTTGCTTATTTTATAAAGCAATGTACCCTACTGTCAGTATACCTCCTTGAGGGGTCCCCTGGGACTGGTAGCTACGCTGCTGGTGGGGGAAGGAACAGGGTATTTATTTAGTAAGTAATTTATTAAGTGTTAATAGTTTAAATTAAGTTAACACACTGCCAGGACTTGAGGTAGGCCTACTTTAGAAGAATCCAACAACTGATGCATTTTGTAGTTTTAGTAATTTTACATGGTCTAACATATCTGTATATCTGTATATCTGTAAACAAAACATTCCAAAGAACAGAATAGCATATTCTGAGTTTAAAGGTAGTTTCAGAGATATGATGTAGGCTATATGCACAAAGTAAACAGCATAGTGAGTCAATAACATGGACTTAATAAAGGCAGAACTAGTCACTTTAAATAACGCCG